>NW_026652300.1:1035491-1070595 GCF_009828535.3 Hylobates moloch
TTTCTTTCTTTCTTTCTTTCTTTCTTTCTTTCTTTCTTTCTTTCTTCCTTTCTTTCTGACGCTGTTTCACTCTTGTCATCCAGGCTGGAGTGCAATAGCACAATCTCAGCTCACTGCAGCCTCTGGTTCTTGAGTCCAGGCAATTCTCCTGCCTCAGCCTCCCCAGTAGCTGGGATTACAGGTTCCTGCCACCATATCTGTCTATTTTTTTTTTTTGTATTTTTAGTAGAGATGGGGTTTTGCCATGTTGTCCAGTCTGGTCTTGAACTCCTGACCTCAGACGATCTGCCTGTCTCAGCCTCTCAAAGTGCTAGGATTAAAGACATGAGGAAAAACGACTGGCCCACACTTTCAAACAGGATCTCATAAGAACGCTATCATGAGAACAGCAAGGGAGAAATCCAGCCCCATGATTCAATCATATCCAAGCAGGCCCATCCCCCAACACTGGATATTAACACTCAACATAATATTTTGGTAGGATCACAGAGCCAAACTATATCACTGCACATACAGAGAGCTAACATCCAAATTCTAGCTGAATATATTACTCTACTTTCATATTGTTATAAAGAACTGCCTGAGACTGGGCAATTTATAAAGAAAGAGGTTTAATGGACCCACAGTTTAGCATGGCTGGGGAGGCCTCAAGAATTTTACAATCATGGCAGAAGGCATAGGTGAAGTAAGGCATCTTCTTCACAAGGTGACAGAAAGAAAAACTCCTGAGCTAAGGGGAAAGAGCCCCTTATAAAACCATTAGATCTCATAAGAACTCACTCACCATCATGAGAATGGCAAGGGGGAAATTTCCCCCATGATATTATTACCTCCACTTTGTCTCTCCTTTGACACATGGAGACTATAGGGATTACAAGGATTACAATTCAAATTGAGATTTGATTGGGGACAAAAATCCTAACCATATTAAAACATATCAACATATTCAGATGAAAATATAGCTCTTCTTCAATTCTAAAGACCCACAAGATACTGTTAGATATGGTTGAAATAAATATCTTTCCCAAGAACAGCAAATGTTAAGCTTAATTAGTCATATTGCAGAGAAAAAAGTGTTAAAGAATGAAATTGGGGTCAGAATACTGAAAGAAACTCTGTATGTAAACATCAGTAATTTTTTTTAATACAACTGGTGGTCCAGACAGACATTTTATGTGTAGAAAGAGATTTACATTATGGAAGTAAATACTTTTTCTTGCATATTTTATTGCTCATATTTAGGGTAGAACTTATTCCTTCCACATGGTCGTACTGCTTTGTGTATGGCATCTCCCTTCTTCCCTCCCTCCCTTCCTTCTTCCTTCCTTCCTTCCTTCCTTTTTCCCTTCCTTCCTTCCTCTCTTCTTTCTTCCCTCCATCCTTTCCTCTTTCTAGCCCTCCTTCCTTCTTCCCTCTCTCCTTCCTTCCTTTTTTCCTTTCTTCCTTCTCTCCCTCCCTCCTTTATTCCCTTCTTCTTTCTTTCTTCATTCCTTCTTTACTTCCTTCCCTCTCCTTTCTTTCCTCCCTTTGTCCTTCCTTCCTTTCTTCCCTTCTTTCTTCCTTCCTTCCTTTTTCTTTCTTCCTTTTCTTCCTTACTTCCACCTGTTCTTCTTTCCCTCCCTCCTTTCTTCCTCACCTCCCTCCTTTCTTCCTTCCCGCTCTCCATTTCTCTGTCCATCCTTTCTTCCTTCCCCCTTTCTTTCCTCCCTTCCTCATTTCTGCCATCCCTTATTTCCTCTCTCTCTCTGCTTCCTTCTTTCCTTCCTTCCTTGCTTCCTGCCTCCCTTCCTTCTTTCCTTCTATCTTTCCATTCTTTCTTCCTTCCTTCCCTCCCTCCTTCCTTCCTTCCTCCCTTCCTTCCTTCCCTCTTCATTTCTTCCTTTTTTCCTTCCTTCCTTCCTTCCTTCCTTCCTTCCTTCCTTCCTTCCTTCCTTCCTTCCTTCCTCTCTTCCCATTCTCCTTTTATCTTTCCTTCTCTCTCTCCCTCCTTCCTTCCTGTTTTTACTTTTCCTTCCTTCCTTCCTTCCTTCCTTCCTTCCTTCCTTCCTTCCTTCCTTCCTTCTTTCCTTCCTTCCCTCCCTCCCTCCATCCTTCCCTGAATTTCTTTCCTCCTCACTCATTTTCTCCCTTTCTTCCTTCCTCTTGCTCCATTCCTCCTCTTTCTTTCCTTCCTTTCTCCCTGTTCAATATTTCCTTTAGTGATTAGTGGAGGGCCTGTACTTTTCTCTCAATTATTTTCTTATTTAGCCAACATCATATTAGTCATGAAAAAATTAAACAGCAATATCTGAAGCATACCACAGATGAGGAATCTGTTTTGCTACCCACTTTGCTACACAAAATTGTCAATCTTATACAGCAGGGACTAACAAATCATTTTTGTGAAGGGCCAGAGGGCATGTATTTTAGGCTCTTTGGGCCATAGGTTCTCTAAAATTTTTAGAATCTACTTCTGCAGCACGAAAAGAGCCATAGGCAATGTGTTAACAAGTGGTCATGATTTCATGTCTGTAAAACTTCATTTACAAAAACAGAAGCAGTCTGGGTTGGACTAACACCATCATTTGCAAATGCCTGTCCTAGAAAGAAGGAAAACTTAACACTGTTCAGGTTAGAGCAATAACAGAAGAAGGAAAACTCAACACTGCTCAGATTAGAGCCATAACAGAAGCAATCTGTTAGTGGACTTTTGTGTTCCAATTACATCATGAAACCTCAGTACTCAAGGAATGGAATAACAATTTAGGCTCAGCTGCAAGCATCCTAAAACAATAAGATAGTCCAGTGTAAACATGAACTCATAGAAGTAGAACATCATTCAAAATGCCAAAGAGTTTTCAGGCTGGAACTGAACTTTCTTAGCCATGGAGGCTAAGTGTTATGACTAGGCCTCTTCCTTCTCTTTCTTTCCTTCTACCCCCTCCACTTCCTTCTTTGCCACTTTTTTCTCTTTTTCTTAGGATGAGAAAATATAGACAACTTTAGAACCTACAGAATGTCTTTTATTTCAAGGTATGCAAATTCATGGATGTTCAAGGCTGAGGCTAGTAATGTTAATGATCAGATCGAGTTGGATATTATACAATAGTGCTTTCTGGAAACTGGGGCTTATTGGAGAGGGAGTAGTTTCCCAGGTATAAAGGAGACTGAATCTATTCAAATACTGTCATGTACATAAATGGTATTAGGAATAAAAACAAGTCCACTTTCACCTGCCCCCCACCCCTGCACCAGCCCCCACAGTAGAATTTTCTTGGAAATAAAAATATGCATTACCAGACTTGGGTTCATTATTCAACAAACCTAAAATCAGCAACTCATAGGAAAACAAAATGGAAGAAATCACCCCCCTTGGTGATTTTGCAGCATCTCCATAGACTAGTGCCCATCTATGCATTTTTTCTTCTCTACACTCTCCTTGTCATAGTTTTGGCTTCTCCTCTCTTATACTAAATGCTCTTTGGATTGTGTCCTTTCCTATTTCCTCTGCAATGACTCTCACTAATGTGGCTGATTAAAGTCATACTAACAAAATGAGTGGCAATTTGTTTAAAATGCAAAGGACTTGGCAATGGTTATAGAAAACCAGGAATCATGTTGAAAAGGAGAAAGAAAGACTGATAGATTAAAATATGTGAAGGCACCAGAGGAAAATGCAATGATATCTAAAATAAAAAATACAGTGTGAAAATACAGTTTTGAAGAGATCAACAAAATTGAAAGACTGCTAGCAAGACTAATAAAGAAGAAAAGAGAGAATAATCAAATAGACGCTTTTAAAAATGATAAAGGGGATATCACCAATGATCACACAGAAATACAAACTACCATCACAGAATACTGTAAACACCTCTACACAAATTAAATTAACTAGAAAATCTATAAGAAATGAATAAATTCCTGGACACATACACCCGCAAAAGACTAAATGAGGAAGAGGTTGAATTGCTTAATAAACCAATAACAGGCTCTGAAATTGAGGCAACAATTAATAACCTGCCAACCAAAAAAAAGTCCAGGACCATATGGATTCATACCTGAATTCTATCAGATGTAAAGGGAGGAGCTGCTACCATTCCTTCTGAAACTATTCCAATCAATAAAAATAGAGGGAATCCTCCCTAACTCATTTTATGAGGCCAGCATCATCTTGATACAAAAGCCTGACAGAGACACAACAACAAAAAGGGGAATTGTAGATCAATATTCCTAATGAACATCGACACAAAAATCCTCAGTAAAATACTGGCAAACTGAATCTAGCAGCACATCAAAAAGCTTATCCATGAAGATCAAGTGGGCTTCATCCCTGGAATGCAAGGATGGTTCAACATATGTAAATCAATAAATGTAATCTATCACATAAACAGAACCAAAGACAAAAACCCATGATTATCTGAATAGATACAGAAAGGTCTTCAATGAAATTCAACAGCCCTTCATACTAAAAACTCTCAATAAAATGGGTATTGATGGAACATATTTCAAAATAATGAGAGTTATTTGTGACAAACCCACAGCCAGTATCATACTGAATGGGCAAAACTGGAAGCATTCCCTTTGAAAATTGGCACAAGTCAGGTATACCCTCTCTTACCACTCCTATTCAACATAGTGTTGGAATTTCTGGCCAGGGCAATCAGGCAAGATAAAGAAATAAAGAGTATTCAATTAGGAAAAGAGGAAGTCAAATTGTCATTGCTTGCAGAAGACATGATTGTATATTTAGAAAATCCCATCAGTTCAGCCTTAAATCTCCCTAAGCTGATAAGCATATTTGGCAAAGTCTCAGGATACAAAATCAATGTGGAAAAATCACAAGCATTCTTACACACCAATAACAGACAAACAGAGGCCAAATCGTGAGTGAATTCCCATTCACAGTTGCTTCAAAGAGAATAAAATACCTAAGAATCCAACTTACAAGAGATGGAATAACCTCTTCAAGAAGAACTAGAAACCAACAGTCAATAAAATAAAAGAGGACAGAAACAAATAGAAGAACATCCCATGCTCATGGATAGGAAGAATCAATATTGTGAAAATGGTCATACTGCCCAAGGCAATTTATAGATTCATTGCCATCCTCATCAAGCTACCAATAACTTTCTTCACAAAATTGGAAAAAAACTACTTTAACATTCATATGGAACCAAAAGAGCCAGCATTGCCAAGGTAATCCTAAGCAAATACAACAAAGCTGGAGGCATCATGCTACCTAACTTCAAACTACAAGGCCACAGTAACCAAAACAGTATGGTACTGGAATGAAAATAGGGATATAGACCAATGGAAGAAAACAGAGGCCTCATAAATAACACCCCACATCTACAAACATCCAATCTTTGACAAACCTGACAAAAACAAAAATGGGGAAAGGATTCCCTTTTAATAAATGGTGCTGGGAAAACTGGCTAGTCATATGTAGAAAGCTGAAACTGGATACCTTCCTTACACCTTATACAAAAATTAATTCAAGATGGATTAAATACTTAAATCTTAGATCTAAAACCATAAAAAACCTTAGAAGAAAACCTAGGCAATGCCATGCAGGACATAGGCTTGGGCAGGGACTTCTTGACTAAAACACCAAAAGCAATGGCCACAAAAGCCAAAATTGACAAGTGGGATCTAATTAAACTAAAGAGCTTCTGCACAGCAAAAGAAATTACCAACAGAGTGAACAGGCAACCTACAAAATGGGAGAAAATTTTTACAATCTATCCATCTGACAAAGTGCTAATATCCAGAATATACAAAGAACTTAAACAAATTTACAAGAAAATATCAAACAACCCCATCAAAAAATGGACAAAAATATAAACAGACATTTTCAAAAGAAGATATTTATGCAGCCAACAGACACAGGAAAAAATGTTCATCCTCACTGACCATCAGAGAAATGCAAATCAAAACCACAATGAGATACCATCCCACACCAGTTAGAATGGCGATCATTAAAAAGTCAGGAAACAACAGGTGCTGGAGAGGGTGTGGAGAAATAGAAATGCTTTTACATGGTTGATGGGACTGTAAACTAGTTCAACCGTTGTGGAAGGGAGTGTGGTTATTCCTCAAGGATCTAGAACTAGAAATACCATTTAACCCAGCCATCCCATTACTGGGTATATACCCAAAGGACTATAAATCATGCTGCTATAAAGACACATGCAACGTATATTTATCGCGGCACTATTCACGATAACAAAGACTTGGAACCAACCCAAATGTCCAACAATGATAGACTGGATTAAGAAAATGTGGGATATATACACCATGGAATACTATGCAGACATAAAAAATGATGAGTTCATGTCCTTTCTAGGGACATGGATGAAGCTGGAAACCATTATTCTTAGCAAACTATCACAAGGACAGTAAACCAAACACTGCATGTTCTCACTCATAGGTGGGAATTGAACAATGAGAACCCTTGGATACAGGGCAGGGAACATCACACACTGGGGCTTGTCGTGGGTTGGGGTTTTGGGAGAGGGATATAGCGTTAGGAGAAATACCTAATGTAAATGATGAGTTAATGTTTGCAGCAAACTAACACAGCACTTGTGTACCTATATAACAAACCTGCACATTGTGCACATGTACCCTATAACTTAAAGTATAATAAAAAATACACTGTGTGGTTCATAGTGCATTAAAAATTGATGTTCTCCAAGATGTTCTCATTGGCTATGTGTTCATCTGCACCATCTATAAGGATGGTGTGTATGTTAGCTGTTGTCTGAAAGGCTTGCACACCCAATTGAACAAAGTCTCACACAGATACAACTATTTTGTTTTCCTAAGGCCAGAAAGCAGTCATAGATCCATTCAGACCCATAGTCAAACACCTTGAACATCAGCTCTTTACTGCTCTCAGCACAGACCTGGCCTCAAAACTCTGGATTTCTAGCCATATGTCTACCACCTAATTCCATCTCAGATGTGTTACTGAGCAACAAATGGGCTCTTTTCTGATGCAGAAAGAAGCCAATTCCATGGCATTGGCTTTTGAGAAAAGAAAAGTTTTACTGTGAGTCAACTGGCAAGGAGACAGAAAGAAATGCTGAAATCTTTCTCTCTAATATGGGGATAGGCTGGCTTTATAAGCCTGGAATAATGAAGCATTATCTGACTGGATCTTGCAATGAGGCAATGCTGGGAGGAATCAACTTACTGGATTCTGCCACAGGGTGAAATCAGGGCTCAATCTGATTGGACCCTGAATCCCACCATGAGTGTTCGCTTCTTAATTCAGTCCCCATTCCTTGTTTCAAGGACTTAAGTCCCACCTTGGTTCATTTGGGAATGCCCAGGTTATGTGACCTTAAACTGGGGATCCAGGACAACTGAAAAACAGCTCACAACCTTTCTACATAAAGGTTGAGCCAGATTGCTCTGGTATGGTTACAAATCCAGTGTGTGCAAAAGAGAATGTGTCTTTATTACTAGAAGTGCTCCTCCTTCGAAGGACCAGGTAAGAGATCTACCATACGAGTAGTTGTTCTCTACATCCTGGGAGTCATCTTACTATCTCTCCCCTCACCTGTCCCGTATTTTTTTTCCTGTGGCTGCAGTAACCAACTACCACAAACTCAGGGGCTTTAAACAACACCCATGTACTATCTTACTGTTTTGGAGATGAAAAGTCTAACTTGGTTTAACATCAAGGAGTTGGTAGTGCAGTTAATATGATTTTTCTGTGTCCCCAGCCAAATTTCATCTGAACTGTAGCCCCTGTAATTCTTACATGTTCTGCGAGGGACCCAGTGGGAGGCAACTGAATCATGTGAGTGAGAGTTTCCCATGCCATTCTCATGATAGTGAATAAGTCTCATGAGACCTGACAGATTTATAAAGGGGAGATTTCCTGTACAAACTCTCTTGTCTGTCACATGTAAGATGTTCCTTTTGCCTTCCACCATGATTGTGAGGCCTTCCCAAGCACGTGGAACTGTGAGTCCCTTCAGCCTCTTTTTCTTTGTAAATTACTCATTCTTTATAAGCAACATGAAAACCGGCTAATACAGCACTGTCCCTTTCCGAAAACTGTAGGGAAAAATCTGTTCCATGACACTTCCAATGCCTAGAGGCTACCAGAATTTCCTGGCTCATGATTTCATTCTCCTTCTGCAAGATCAATAGCATCTTCAAACCTCTCTCTGACTCTGACACTACTGCCTTCCTCTTATAAGGACATTTCTGATGACACTGGACCACCTGGATAGTCTAGGGTCAACTTCTGATTTCAACATCCTTAACTTAATCACATCCACAAACCCCCTTTTGACAGGAAAGATCAACTATTCACAGGTTTCAGGGATTAGAATATGCATATTTTTATGTCCGAAACCTGATTATTAGTCTTGGATCATCCTTATCTTTAATATGCCTCCAACAAACTCTTTCTGCTTCATGTTGATGCCTGTGCCATGGACAGCATCTACAATCTCACCTCCTCTTACTTGGATCAGCTCTGTAGCTCTTTAGTTCATGGTGTTTGACAATCTACAGCTCACATTTGGCAGGGATATTAGTCCATTCTTAAACTATTATTAAAAAAACATGATACTGGGTAATTTACAAAAAAGAGACGTTTACTGGCTCATAGTTCTGCAGGTTGTACAGAAAGCACAACACTGGGATGTGCTCAGTCTCTCAGAAGACCTCAGGATACTTACAGTTGTGGCATAAGGTGAAGGGTGAGCAGGCTTACTATGTGGCCAGAGTAGGAGCAAAGAAAGAAGAGAGCCAGAGAGAGGTGCTATACACTTTTAAACAAGCAGATCTGATAACTCACTCAGTATCATGGAGGCAGCACCAAAGGGGATGGTGCTAAATCATTAAAGAGAAATTCCCCTTCATGATTCAGTCACCTGTAACCAGTCCCCGCCTCCAATACTAATTTTCTGTGTGACTCTGTTCTTGCATTAATATAAAAAATACTTGAGAGTGAGTATTTTTTTAAGAAAGGTTTAATTGGCTTATGGTTCTGTAGGCTGAACAAGAAGCATGAAAGCTTCTGGCAAGGCCTCAGGAAACTTTCAATCATGGCAGAAGGTGAAGAGGGAGTAGGCATCTTCCATGGCTTGAATAAGAGGAAGTGGGGGATGTTCTACACAGTTTTAAACATTCAGATCTCATGAGAACTCACTCACTCACTATCACAAGGACAACACTTGGTAAATGAGGATAAACCATTTATAAGAATTCCACCCTTATGATCAAATCACTTCCCACTATGACCCACCTCCAACATTGGAGGTTACATTTCAATATGAAATTTGGGTGACAAGACACATCCAAACTATATCAGCAGGTTTCCAAATTAACCTGCCTTAAGAAGGCCTTGTGATGCATGGAAATTTATCCCTGAGCAAATAATTTTAACATAAATTTCTCAAATTATTGACAGATTGACATTGAATGGATGCTGATTTATTTCTGAATTACAAAGTTTTGTTGACTTTTTTTTTCTGAATCATGAGATTTTACTGATTGTCTTGCTTATAGAGTATTTTAACCTATGTGTTTAATCAGTAGCCAGTGATCGTAACATCTAGTTCTACTCTTATACACTTAAGATATTTTCAGATCTGAGAAACCCATCCCTGTCCTCCTCTGCTCTCTTCCTATTACCATTAAAGTACACAACAACATGGCCTTTAAACACTGCATGGCATAATCTTTCATTCTTTTTCCAAATTCATTTCATGGTGTTGTCTCTCTTCTATTCATTACCCTAGTCATTCAGGTTGGCTTTAAGTCTTCCAATGTCACTAACATCTTCCTGGCTTATGCTAGATATGGTATCACTCTGAAAAATTGGCAGATATCATGTGCTATACTATGTTTCTCAGATTTTCCTGCAATTACATAGCACCAAGTACTAATTATGCCTAGATGTGAACAGAAGGCACATGTGGCATTTCTACATGCAGGAAGTGAGTAGTCAATACTCCTTTTACTTCTCTCTCTTTCCCTGTAAGTTTTCCCCTGTGCGATCATGAGTTCCAGAGAGCAAAGCTATAAGGCCCAGGGAGATGGCCCAGCCCCCAAAAGACAGCAATGTGAGAAATTAATAACATTTGAATGTGTGGCTATTTATGTCCAATGGATTTTGTTTCAGCAGCAAAACCTAGCTTATCCTAACTTATCTCATTGTATATGTTCATTCTCACATTGCTATAGAGAACTAACTGAGAGTGGGTAATTTATGAAGAAAGGAGGTTTAATTGACTCACAGTTCCATAGGCTGTACAGGAAGCATGGCTGTGGAGGCTTCAAGGAAATTTCTATGATGGCAGAAGGTGAAGGGGTAGGAAGCACATCTTACATGGTGGAAGCAGGAGGAAGAGAGAGTGAGGGGGCAGTGCTGCACACTTTTAAATAACCAGATCTCATGAAAACTCTATCATGAGACAGCACAAGGCGAATGGTGCTAAACTGTTAGAAACCACCCCCATGATTCTGTCACCTGCCATTAGGACCCAACTTCTACATTGGGGTTTAAAATTCAACATGAGTTTTGGATGAGGATACAAATCCCAACCGTATTATTCATGGTCTTAGACTTGCTAACAGCTCTACAATCAATGCCAGTGCCTTCTTCTCATGTCTCTTGCTCCCAAACATTGTTTAGATTTATGCTAAAAGCCAAACACTCTATTCATGCTCTCTACCTCCCAGAGAGACCAAGGATGCATTATTTTATTTCCTCATAGCCTTGTCCTATTTACCTCAAAGGAAGTCATCACTCATAACCATCTACCATGCTCAACAATGTCTTTTTAGTCTCTAGAACACACCTATGCTTAGTAGACCTCTGATACACATGGTTGCTTTATGAGTAGCACATGCTAGACAAATATTGAATGAATAGATTCAGGAAAGAATGAGTAAATAGAAGGTGGTCATTGTGGAATCTAAACATATTATCTGCCTGGATCCAAACAAGAAGATCAGAGACTTAGCCTTAAGATCAGGATGATGTTTCAACGTCAAAACATGTTCAACCTGGTCACAGACAAAGCTTTTGAGCAACAGTATTCTTAAGAATATAGCCAGGACCATGATAAATCAAACTACACATAATTTATCTCCCTAGGGGAGGAGAGAAGGTGTAATTTTCATTATTTTTGATCCTAGGAAAGAAATCACTATCTATGCACACAGCTTTGACATAATCATTATGATTAGTATGTTTTATTTGTTATTCACTTCCAGAAACACGGGGAAATATCACTGTTTTTTTCACCCTTCATCCACTTCAGTGACACATATGTGCATGCACTTGTGTTTTCCTGGTTGACTTGAACCTGAATAGATACCCATTAAAGAAGAAAGAAGCTATTAAGTCTCCTCCCCTCTGCTCTGCACACAGGTCGAGCTCAATCCCTCTTCATCAGCCAAAACACTTATTGAATCTGTCCTTGCTTTTTGCAATTACTGGAGTGTAGCTGCTGTCACCACCACCACCACCACCTTCTCACCACCAGTCATGAGATGTCAAGATGTTCTGTAAACATTTCTTTGGCTTGTAGCAAGTGTCCCCAAAAGTGTTGGTAATCTAGCTTGAATGTGAACTCAATGCTGGGACGGCCTTCCCGGATTTGGCAGGCAGCCCTTGAGCAAACCCTTTCTGCCTGCATCCATTTGATGGACAGGTACTGAAGATGCCTGTGACCCAGCTCCTAGAAAGAATCACAGCAGGGAAGGGACATTGCTAAGTAGTCTTCCAACCTGTGGATACAAAATAAAATTGAAAAAGGAACAACAACAACAACAACAAAACTCAGGTCAATGCTGCTGCAGAGCTTATTAGAGTTAATACCAAAAACAATACCCAATTAAAGCAACAAAACACCAGAATATTTTGTGGTTAGCCCTATTAATCAGAGGAGCATAAGCCTTGGGGCTGTGGCTCATGTTTCTAATCCTGCTACTAGAGTTTTTCACTTTTGTTCTGATTTCTGTTGCTAACATGGGATCCTTTATCCCAAGCCCATCTGGGCACATACTCCATGAAGAGTGTCATTCTGAAAACAACAGCCTGTGCCCAGAATAGCATATTTTCTCCCTCCTCCTATAGACGATGACTTCTCAGCTCCTGGCAGAGGTCAATACAGGTGACAGCCATATAAAGATGGCAATGAGAAAGAAAGACACATTCTGCAATGGGATTTATGGGGTCTTCACCGCATTCACATCACCCAAGAACCTCAACATATGACCTTATCTGGAAATAGGAAAGTCCTTTGAGATGTCGTGAGTTCAGGTTCACAGGTTGAAATCATCCTGGACTTAGAGTGAGCCCTACATCTAATGACTTGTGTCCTTCTAACAGAAAAGTATTTGTATACCTCAAATCAATTTCAAGGCAAAACAGTCTCTCTAGTTTTTACGTGTCTTTAATTTGGAATGCAGTCTGTCACCAAGACCTGGCAAAGACATGTTGGCATTGCCCTGTTGCCAATGGTTACCAATGGCCAAAACATATTAGCATTGCCCAAGGTGTTACTCTATGAGGTATGGATGAGTTTCCTGTGGCTATCACAACTAATTCCCACAAGCTGCATGCTGTAAAACAAAAGAAATGTATTCTCTTATAGCTCTGGAGATCACAAATCCAAAATCAATATGCTGTCCTTCTGAAAGCTCTAGGGCAGAATGTTTATTTGCCTCTTTCTAGTTTCTAGCATCTGCCTGCAATCATTGGTGATCATTGGATTGGAGGAATTTGAATCTCAGTCTTCTCATGAACTTTCCTTCTGTGTATATTTGTGTTCCAAACTTGAGAGGCTGTTTTGCCTTCAAATTGATTTTCCTTGAAAATAATTTTTTAAAGTTATTTATTCAACTATCAAGATAATACCTCCACCAGCAGAGAGGTAAGTTTGGACTGGAGAATCACGATGATGGAACTGGGTCTTATTTGTTTCCTTTTCGTGACAAAGAAATAAGATGATATCATGCAGGGCTCCAGGGTGAGAGCAAATGATTCACAACACAAACCCAAAAATAAGCTCACCTTTCAAACAACGTTTTTATGAACTGAATCATAATGCAACAAAACAAGTTTAATGAATTTATGACTTGCACCTTGAGGTATCCAAATACTTTAAAAAAATCTAGATTCTGCCAGGCAGTATTATTTTTACAAAAATTCCATCAGTGTTGTTAGGATCTGATGTTCTCACAGCTCTTTTTATTAACATAGCCAAGCTGACGGGGAAGTGAGATGAGGCAGAAGGGAAATTTTGGATGATGTGGAGAGATCCATCTTAGTTCTTCTGCATTTTCATCTACTTACTGTTGGCCTACTGGTCTGCCCTCTGGAAGTCAGCTGAGACATGTTGTGCAAAGTCCAGCTGTTCAAGAGATTGTGATTCTCAATCAGTAAACCTTTGCAATGCCAAACTCCCCTCGGATGAGTAAGCAAGCTTGGTGGGAAAATGGGGGTTGTGATTATGGTCTCTCCTCTGGGATATTAATAATCAAACTGCTTGACCAACTTGGTGACACTTGTTTCTACTAAAAATACACAAATTAGCTGAGCTTAGTGGTGGGCACCTGTAATCTTAGCTACTCAGGAGAATGAGTCCAGAGAATTGATGGAAGCCAGGAGGTGGGGGTTGCAGTGAGCAAAGCTGATGCCACTGCACTCCTATAACCTGTGCAACAGAGTGAGACTTTGTCTCAGAAAAAAAAAAAAAAAATCAAACTGTGGAATAGGAAATGCTCCATTCTGCAGCTCCCAGCAAGATTGATGGAGAAGATGGTGATTTTTGCATTTCCAACTGAGGTATTTGGTTGATCTCATTGGGACTGGTTGGGCAGTGGGTGCAGCCCAAAAAGGGTGGGGCATCACCTCACCCAAGAAGTGCAAGAGGTTGGGGGATTTCCCTTTCCTAGCCAGGGGAAGCTGTGAGAGACTCTACCAGGAGGAATGGTACACTCCTGCTCAGATACTGTGCTTTTCCCGTGGTCTTCACAACCAGCAGTTGAGGAGATTCCTTTCCTCCAGTGCCTGGCTCAGTGGGTCCCACACCCAGAGAGCCCAGCAAGTTAAGATACATTGGCTTGAAAGTCTTGCTGCTAGTACAGCCTTCTGAGATTGACCTGGGATGCTGGATCTCAGCGGGAGGCAGGGCGTCCACCATTGCTGAGGATTGAGTAAGCAATTTTATGCTCACAGTGTAAACAAAGCCACCAGAAACTTCAAACTGGGTGGAATTCACCACAGCTCAGCGAGGCTGACTGCCTCTCTAGATTCCACCTCTCCACACAGGGCATTTCTGAAAAAAAAAAAAAAAAAGGTAGCAGCCCCTGTCAGGGAATTATAGATAAATCCCCCATCTCCCAGGGACAGAGCACTTGAGGGAAGGGGCAGCTGTGGGGACAGCCTCAGCCGACTTAAATATCCCTGCCCAAATCTCTGAAGCAAGCAGTGATTCTCCCAGCACAGCATTTGAGCTCTAATAATGGGCAGACTTCCTCCTCAAGTGGATCACTGACCCATGAACTCTGACTTGGAGACAACCCTCAGTAGGACCTGACAGATACCTCATACAGGAGAGCTCTGGCTGGCATCTGGCAGGTGCCCCCCTGGCACAAAACTTCCAGAGGAAGGATCAGGCAGCAATATTTGCTGTTCTGCAGCCACTGCTGGTGATACTCAGGCAAACAGCGTCTGGAATGGACCTCTAGCAAATTCCAACAGACCTGCAGCTGAGGATCCTGACTGTTAGAAGGAAAACTAACAAACAGAAAGGGATAGCATTAACATCAACCAAAAGGAAGTCCACACAGAAACTTCATCCATAGGTCACCAACATCAAAGACCAAAGGGAGATAAAACCACAAAGATGGAGAGAAACAAGTGCAGAAAGGCTGACAATTCCAAAAAACAGAACTCCTCTTCTCCCCCAAAGGATCACAACTCCTTGCTGGCAAGGAAACAAAACTGGATGGAGAATGAGTTTGATGAATTGACAGAAGTAGGCTTCAGAAGGTGGGTAATAACAAACTCCACCAAGCTAAAGGAACATGTTCTAACCCAATGCGAGGAAGCTAAGAAGCTTGAAAAAAATTTGTACCACTTGCTAACTAGAATAACCAATGTAGAGAAGAACATAAATAACTAATGGAGCTGAAAAACACAGCACGAGAACTTTGCGAAGCATACACAGGCTTCAATAGCCAAATCAATCAAGTGGAAGACAGGATATCCACGATCAAATTAATGAAATAAAGCGAGAAGAGAAGATTAGAGAAAAAAGAGTGAAAAAGAACAAACAAAGCCTCCAAAAATATGGGACTATGTGAAAAGGCCAAATCTACATTTGATTGGTGTATCTGAAAGTGATGAGGAGAATGGAACCAAGTTGGATCATGTTACCTATAAAGGGAATCCCATCAGACTAATAGTGGATCTCTCTGCAAAAACCCAACAAGCAAGAAGAGAGAGAGGGCCAATATTCAACATTCTCAAAGTAAATAATTTTCAGACAAGACTTTCATATCCAGCTAAACTAAGCTTCATAAGTGAAGGAGAAATAAAATCCTTTCCAGAGAAGCTAATGCTGAGGGATTTTGTCACCACCAGGACTGCCTTACAAGAGCCCCTGAAGAAAGCACTAAACATGGAAAGGAACAACTGGTACTAGCAACTGCGAAAACTTGTCAGGTTGTAAAGACCATTGACCTATGAAGAAACTGCATCAACTAGCAAGCAAAATAACCAGCTAGCATCATGATGACAGGATCAAATTCACACATAACAATATTAACCTTAAATGCAAACAGGCTAAATGTTCCAGTTAAAAGACACACACTGGCAAATTAGATAGAGTCAAGACCCATCAGTGTGCTATATTCAGGAGACCCATCTCATGTGCAAAGACACACACAGACTCAAAATAAAGGGATGGAGGAAGAACTACCAAGAAAATGGAAAGAAAGAAAAATGACAGGGGTTGCAATCCTAGTCTCTGATAAAACAGACTTTACACTAACAAAGTTCAAAGAGACAAAGAAGGGTATTACCTAAAGGTAAAGGGATCAATGCAATAAGAAGAGCTAACTTTGCTAAATATATGTGTACCCAATCAAGAGCACCTAGATTCATAAAGCAAGTTCTTAGAGACATACAAAGAGACTTACACTGCCATACAATAATAGTGGAAGACTTTGACACTACACTATCAATATTAGATAGATCAAGGAGACAGAAAATTAACAAGGATATACAGGACTTGAACTCAGCTCTGGACCAAGCAGACCTAATAGAGATCTACAGAGCTATCCACCCCAAATCAACAGAATATACATTCTTCTCAGCACCTCATCGCATTTATTCTAAAATTAACCACATAATTGGAAGTAAAACACTTCTCAGCAAATGTAAAAGAACAGAAATCTGAACAAACTGTCTCTCAGATCACAGTGCAATCAAATTAGAACTCAGGATTAAGAAACTCACTGAAAACCGCACAACTACATCAGAACTGAATGACCTACTCCTGAATGACTACTGGGTAAATAAAAAAATGAAGGCAGAAAGAAATATGTTCTTTGAAACCAATGTGAACAAAGACATAATGTATCAGAATCTCTGGGACACATTTAAAGCAGTGTGTAGAGGCAAATTTAGAGCACTAAATGCCAACAAGAGAAGGCAGGAAAGATCTAAAATCAACATCCTAACATCATAACTAAAAGAGTGAGAGGAGCAAGAGCAAACAGATTTAAAAGCTAGCAGGAGACAAGAAAAACTAAGATAAGAGCAGAACTGAAGGAGATGGAGGCACAAAAAACACTTCAAAATCTCAATGAATTCCGCAGTTGGTTTTTGTAAAGATCAACAAAATAGACTGCTAGCCAGACTAATAAAGAAGAAAAGAGAGAAGAATCAAATAAATGTAACAAAAAATGATAAAGGGGATATCACTACTAATCCCAAAGAAGGATCATTAAATATTTGCCACAAACTTGTGCTTTGCATTTGTCTGAAGAAAAAGTCAAAATTCTTTCTTCACACCTCGATGGTTCACTTCTAAGGCAAAAGATGGCTTACGTGCAAACAATGCCCAAGGACTTTGGGTCTGCTCCTTGGAATATTTTTTGGATTCCTTATGTGTGCCTTCTCTCTGTGTGTGTCTGTAAATCTGTTTGTCTCTTTGTGTCTCTCTGTCTTTGTCTCTTTCCCTCCCTCTCTCTCTGGATTCACCATGTCTTTGCCTTTAAATGGACTCTCCCTTGACTTTGCTCTGTGGCATCTTGGGGAGTTCTCTCCTATACTCCCAAATGGAAAATCTTTGCAAAGTCTATCCACCAGATCTGTGGCTGACTTCTCCAGCAGACTGAATGATCCAAATGCCAACTGCATCTTCTTCAAAGTCTCACTGCTTTCAGTGACTGCATTGGCTTCTAGAGCCCTTTTTGATATTAAATAAATGTTCAAATATTCACTGAGTTCACTGCCTTTCTTCATCTTTCGGATTTTAGGAACAAAAATAGGTGGTTATTGATTTATCTCCTGCCATGTTTTCCCAGGTATCATTTGGCCAGTCATTCTGGTTGCTGTCACTAGAAATTAGCCTTTCTGTTGGACTCTTTGCCCAGTGGATTTGACATTCTTGTTCCTGTGGAGCCTCCTCAACTTTTCTGTCTTGCTCACCACAGTTATTCACCAGTTATCAACACACAGAATGCCTCAGACTAGGGGGTCCTTGAAGTTGGCTTCAGTCAAAGCTATGTGATTGTCTCTTTCGTCTGTTCCCCACACAGAGGTTGTTTTAGCAGCCAACTGTAAGCACCCTTCATGTCACCAGCTCATCAGAACACTCCTGTCAAGTTGCAAATGCCTGCAGATTATCTGAGCTTCATGGTCTTTTGATATCTTTATGCATTCAAAAATAAATGAATAAGTGAAAAATAAATAGATAAATAATTTCATCCTTTGAAAATTCAGCAGAAAAAAATCCACCCTGAGATCACACAAAAGTTGTTACCTCCAGGGAGATCTACCTGCATGTGGCTTATGAGTATTATATAGTTAGGAATACTTGTTTCAGGGAAGAATGGGGAATTTGAGTCCAAACTCAGAAAATTAATCTTGGAGACAGTGTCTCAATGGATATAGCTTAGGTCAAACTCCTGACTTTTTACTTGAGAGAATCTGTCTCTTAGCACTCTCTGTGAGGCAGGAAGGCCTATGGATATAATGTTTCAACAAGTTTATACACATTGGGAGAAAGTATTCCCCCACATAGAAAATCAGGAGCAGAGAAATGCATCCCCAGGCAGTTTTGCCCCAGGAACTGTGAGCAAAGACAAGAAACAGTGTAAACAGAATCAGGCAAGGAGAGAAGTAACAATGGATACTGCTATAAATTGATTCAACTACACAGCCCCAAGTCTTCACCATCATACCATAGTGCCCTCCATATACTGAAAAGTGATTTGGAAAGCTTTCTTTCAAACAATATGTGACAAGAAAGGAGGCCCTTAATTAACAAGTCCAATGCATAGAGCACTTAGCATATCATTTATTAGGGGGAGATACAAGGATAAATAACTCACCCCTCCTGGCTTTAAGAGCTTGCATCTTGTGAAGATGAAAAGAAGCTGAATTCAAACCACTGGGCTGCATAGTGCCTCCCATGACAGAGCTATGAATCTGCTAAGTGTTTTGAGGAATGTGAGTAACACATACTTTGTACAATTGTGGAGAGCATTAAATAGGATCATAGTTTTAAGGGATATGATACATATCCCTCATAATGTCGAGTCTTTTCTTCCTTTCTACCCAGCTAAGTCTTAGCTTCCAAAACTCACTGCAAAAGAGGCATTGATGAAGGTAGGAGTTAAAACTGTCATACACTTTCTTTTGAGTTTTATTATTGTATCTCCATCAATTTGGACCAAAAATAAAGTCAAATGCAGAAACGACTTAAAATATGACTTCTCTTTTATTTTGTTATTGATTGCTTTAGTATTACCATGTAGCAATTTATTATTAAGCTGACATATTAATGCATTTAAAATTTCCATACATATCTGGATGTGTTTACATACACATACATATTCATACGTGCATACACATTCATATGTACATATGATTATTTGTAGGATGAATGGTATTATCAAAACCTTTTCTACATCCTAATCAACAAAGAGAAAGCTGGATTAAAAGTCTAGCAATACACTTTGGGAGGCTGAGGCAGCAGATTATGAGGTCAGGATATCAAGACCATCGTGGCTAACACAGTGAATCGCCCTCTCTACTGAAAATACAAAAAAATTAGCCAGGAGTGGTGATGGGCGCATATAGTCCCAGCTACTTGGGAGGCTGAGGCCAGAGAATGGCATGAACCCAGGAGACAGAGATTGCAGTGAGCCGAGATCATGCCACTGCACTTCAGCCTGGGTGAAAGAGAGAGATTCTGTCTCAAAAAAAGAAAAAAAATGTATAGCAATAATCTTTCATGTTGTAGTTGAAATTGTACTTTTTGCAAGGTGGATTCTGCAGGTTGAATATTATTTTTTCTAAAATGCTTGGGACAAAAAATGTTTTGGATTTCAGATTTTCTTTGGATTTTGGAACAATTGCATTATGTTTACTAGTTTGGCACCCCAAATCCAAAAATCCCAAACCCAAATGCTCTAATGAGCATACTCTTTGGGCATCATGTGGGTGCTCAACAACTTTTCGATTTGGAAGCATTTTGGATTTTTGAATTTTGAATGTGAGATGCTAACTTGTTATGAGACATTGACCAAGTCACCAAACCAGTCTGGGCTCCAGTTTCCTTTTCTGCATAATTAGGGACTGATATGTCCCTTTCTTCCCATCTGTTTGTTTTCAGATGTATGAAGAGAATTAACCTGAACCCTGAGGAACACAGGTACATCTCTGTCTCTTGGAGGATGCTGACTCACATGGATTGCAGGATGGAAGTTGTTCTATAAAGGTGAGGTTACTAAAGGATAGATGTGTTCAATTAATACTGTGTTTATATTTGCATCAGTGAGCTTGGGCTGCCATAACAACAATAATAAAAACAACAAGAACAAAACCCATAAGATGGGTGATTTGAGAACAGAAATTTATGTTCTCAGCTCTAGAGGCTGGAAGTCCATGGTCAAGATCCCAGAATATTGGTTTCTGGTGAGAATTCTCTCTTCCTGTCTTGCAGACTGCTACTCGGTCTTAGTCCCCACATGCAGAGGGAGAGAGAAGGGGGCCCTGGTGACTCTTCCTTGCATATAAGACACTAATCCTATCATGAGGACTTCAAAAACTCAACATCATCTAAACCCAACTCTCTTCCCAAGCCTTCATCTCTTTTACTATCATATTATGGAGGTCAAGGCTGCAATATATGAGTTTTGGAGGAAGCATAATTCAGTGCATGGCAATACTGATGCTGCCTCTCCTGAAAAGTGTAGCTTTATGAAACATGTAGATATAAATGCTTCCTTGTCTGAACATTGGTGTCATAATTTTGAGCCACAACTTCTACTGCTGTGTGGTGAGATTTCCATAAGGCTAGAACAGTATCTGACATAGAATGTTTGTTAAGCAAGTTGCTTTTCCCCAAGGAAGAAGATAATGGTGTGTGTTTCATAAACAAGTCCACATATTTTGCATGTGTGAATTGGAAACTTATGGATGTTTGCATTCTGGTGGGAGGATATTTTTTTCTTTTTCTAAATTTTTGGATCATCTTGAGAAGCTCATTCCTAATTAGCTCATGAAGTAAACACATGGAGTCTGTATGAAAAAGGCCAAGCCCTAAGTACCACCATTGCCTGAGACACTTCCTTTATTACTTTTCTTTAATCTGAGGTATAGGCTGCTATATTGGCTCAAACCAGTAATTACCCCCATAACTTGGAAGAATAGAACACAACAAAACCTGAAAAATGAAAACACATGGTTTGTGACATCAACTCAGCATTGATATTTTTATACTAAAAGAATGTAACAATACCAACAATATAATAATAATAAATAATAAGCATCAGAAGATTCATAAGCTGTCTGAGGAGTTTTATAGGAAATAATGGAATGTGTAAATTAAAATTAGGTATCCAAACAAATAGTCTTACTTCTACAAGACATGTGATGGGAAACGTCATCTATAGGAATGAGATAGGCAGAAATCTTCCCTTTCTCCTGTTAGAAGAGCAAAACAACTCTTCCTCACCAACACCCAATTCTTGTCCCCCTCTGTGTTTTTGCAAAACAAACAAAAAAGCAAAACATATGCTTTTCATTTTTCCCAAAAAATTACTGGAAAGGGATCAAAAGAAACTTTTGATGCTTGAAATCTCACACACAGAAAAGCAAAAACCTAGGAGCATTAAAACCTGTTAAAAATAAACTTAAAATATTCAAAAAGCAACATAGTTATGTTCTTATGTACTTTGATATATGCTTTATTGGGAGAGAGTCACACTATTTGACAATTACCAAAATACTTACTTCTTAAATTATCCTAATGATTTCACATTAAACATGTCATTCTGGACTTATTTTATAGCAGACATTTTTAACATTATGGGATTTTTTTGGTAGCAAAATTGGGTAGCTAGAATCGTGCTTCACAGAATATGACTATATAACACATAGATTGATAGAATTATTTTAGGATATTTTTCCATCTCCTAGTTACTGAAAAAGCTCATAATGAGTTCCAGAGGATTGTTTGTACTGTCATATTACAGTTAATTTTATGTGTCTTCTCATGATCCTACAAAATATTGTCTTACACTTGGGTAGTATTTGACCATTTTCAAAATCTGTGGCAGAATTTGTGCATTGTACGGTGAGAATATCTACTCAATCAATGTGATTTTGATGTAGGCTAATTATAATATTTTATTTTATGTTTTACAGATAGTCTGTCTTGCCTAACTATCCCCCAATACATACATACATAGATTTTTTTTCTCAATGTCTGGCTTAGACACCATTCTCAAAGATCCATTGAGGGATGATGATTACAGAAGAAATAGATACTGGTGGTTCCATTGCATCTCATCAGTAAATTGAATTCGGTATTCAGCCAAAAATATGCTGCCTTTTTTTAATATCTGCTAGGAGCCAGGAATTACACAAAGTCCTAGAAAACAAAGGCAAATGAGAGACCCTTCTTCCTAAGAATACAGTCAAGTGGGGCATACAATTCAAAAGAGAACTCAGCAAAGTAAAATACTAAGATGTTCATTGTCAGGGAAAGGATGAGGAAGGCACATAGGAGAAGACAGGAAATGCTTACTGCAGAAAGAGTGAGTAGGAATTTTGCAAAATGTACTTGTTGGTGGTGGATGCAATATTTCAAAATTGGAGATAGAGCAGAGTCTTTGGGACAACATGAATTTCATGAGAGAAAGCCCAGAGATCTGAGATACTAAGCATCCTTTAGGAAATAGAAATAAACGAAGTGTGTTTGGGGTGAAATGTGAAGAGGCCATAGGATGTGGGAGGCTGGGGCATCAATAGGAAAGAAGATCAAGGTAAGGATGTAGACCTTACCCTAAGAGATATGAAAGCCATCCAAATTATGCATTTTTTCCAAGAGTGTCATGATCAGATTTCTATTTTTAAAGATAGATCTAACTATAGTTCAAAACACAGACCAGAATAAGGGAAGAACTAGAAGCAAGGATGTCAATTAGGAGTCTCTCACAATAATTGGAGTAAGAGACAATGATGACCTGAATTGAGATGACCTGGGAAACAGCAGGTGTTTCCCAGAACTAGTATTATAGAAATTATCTCTAGAGTCTAAAGAGTCTTGGTGGGTTTTGCCACATACCTATTCTCACCTTGAAAAGAGAACCATGAGATTCTATCTCCATTCCTGTCTTGCAATTTTCTATTGTGGTTTTATTCCCTTGTCCCCCTCATAACAGAAAGCTGAAATTTACTGGATGACAAAAATGGCACCCCTGTTGACCAACCCAACCAGAGTACACTCTAAATTTCAAATGTTAATCTAAATTTTCTCAAGATAAAAAGCAAACTCTCCCACAAACTCAAAGTGTTTTTCTCTGCTCTCACACTGCAAGGACAATCAACATAGAAGCTGTCTATGAACAAATACCTGGGGGTTTCCCCCCACACACCAAGCAAGCAAGCAGTTCTGCAGGGGACACCACCTCAGTCACACAACACAGCTAACTCCATCTCCACAGTCACAAGTGTGGGTCTCTAGAACTTCTCCAAATATGCTTCAAGTTGGAAGCATTCTGACGACCTGATCTTGGATTGGATTAATTTGCTGGAGTGGGTCACAGAACTCAGAAAAAGACTCACTTACACTTCCTGGTTTATTATACAGGATATTTTAGAGGACACAAAGAGACACATGAAGAGATACATATGGTGAAGTCTGGGAAGGTGCCAAGCACAACAGTGTCTGTCTTCATAGAGTTTGGGGCGCACCATACTCCAGGCACAGTGGTGAGTTCTTCTCAACCTGCCTGTCAGCC
Source organism: Hylobates moloch (assembly GCF_009828535.3). Taxonomy (NCBI): domain Eukaryota; kingdom Metazoa; phylum Chordata; class Mammalia; order Primates; family Hylobatidae; genus Hylobates; species Hylobates moloch. Next base: position 1,058,997 of record NW_026652300.1, read on the forward strand.
TCCTTGTGTTCCACTCTCTAGAAGGTCTCCAAACACAATCTTCTTGGTCTTTTTATGGAGATTTCATTGATAGGCATGATTGATAAACAAGTAGATATATGATTGGACAAAAAGGCTATGATCTAACACTAGTAGACTGAGTAAGGGGACAGAGCAAGTCCTATCTGTTCAGATCCTTCTTGGCCTCTCTGTGCAGTAGTCCTTCCTCCAGGCTATGGGGCAGGCTACCTTCTGAAATAAAGGTCTTAAGTACCACAGTACGACAGTTAGGGGAGGGAGGATATCTTAGTCCATTCCCATGTGACTGTGAAGAAATACCCAAGACTGTGTAATTTATAAAGGAAAGAGGTTTAGTTGGCTATAAAGGAAAGATATTTAATTGACTCATAGTTTCACATGGCTAGGGAGGACTCAGGAAACTTCCAATCATGGCAGAAGAGGAAGCAAACATGTCCTTATTCACTTGGCGGCAAGAGAGGGAAGTGCTGAGCAAAACGGTGAAAAGTTCCTTATAAAATCATCAGTTCTTTTGAGAACTCACTCATTATCATAAGAAGAGCATAAGTGATTAAATTACCTCCCACCAGGTCCCTCCCATGACACATGGGGATTATGGGAAGTAAAATTCAAGATGAGACTGGGGCGGGAGGGACACAGCCAAACCATATCAGAGGGTCAGTGGGGCAAAAGATAACACACCTAACTATGGATCAGAAAGTTGGGAAGATGTTAGAGTCTTGCCTTGGGCAGGTGGAAGGAAGGCAGAAGTTCAGTGAGGAAGAGATTGTTTTCTGATGTCTGCTTCTGGGGCCAGAAGCACCCAACAATATAGCAAGGGTTTTGGGAGTTATGACCCAGGAACTGTGGATGAAAACCCATGTAATATATATGTCCTAATATATATTAAAATAATATATATGATTTTTACTATATATATCATATTCATATATGTTATATATCATAACATATATTAAAAATCACAAATCATTCAATGAATTTCAGCTTTTTGTTTTAAGGGGAACAAAAGATTAAACCCCTTATGGAAAACGGTAGATGTGGAGTAGGATTTTTCTCTTCCCCAGGTGAGACTAGATTTGTGTTAAAGAACACAAGAGTTCTCCAAGACTCTACCTAGAGCTCTTGTTTCTATCAAGGTCTTATATCTGCTATTTCCTGAATCACCCTAATTCATACATAGATAGATAGATGATAGATAGATAGATAGATAGATAGATAGATAGATAGATAGATAGATAGATAGGCAGGCAGATAGATACATAGATAGATATAGGGCATGGGGGTTAGGCCATGTCCTTACCCAAATCTCATCTTGAATTCACATATGTTAAGGGAGGGACCTAGTAAGAGGTAATTGAATCATGTGGGGCAGGTTTTTCCTCTGCTGTTCTCATAACAGGAAATAAGTCTAGTGAGAGCTGATGATTTGAAAAAGGGGAGTTTCCCTACAGAAGGTCTTTGTGACCACCACCATTCATTTAAGATGTGGCTTGCTCCACCTTGCCTTCCACCATGAGGCCTCCCCATCCATATGGAACTGTAAGTCCATTAAACATCTTTTTTCTTATCTGTCTCAGATATGCCTTTATCAATAGCAAGAAAACAGACTAATACATACATAACCACACCACCAAACAGCAGTCTTCATGCCAAAATTTATTTGGTGAAATCTTGTCTTTACCAAAAAAAGAAAAATTATTATCTGGACATGGAGTTGTTCACCTGTAGTCCCTACTACCTGGGAGGCCAAGGCAGGAGGATCCCTTGAGCTGAGGAGGTCAAGGCTGCAGTGAACTGTGATGGTGCCACTGCACTCCAGCCTGGGCAGCAAGGCAAGACCCTGTCTCTAAAAAAAAAACATAATAAATTCAGAAAAAAATTTAAATAAAAGTGAAACATTACTTTTAAAAAACTGACAAAATTTGGCATTTAGTCCAGTGTCTCTTCTGTATATTGTCCCCATCTTAAAAGACAACCTGAGAACAAGATTCTTAATTCCTTATAAAGTTTATTGTCATTTTTTGGATGAAATTAATACTCATGAGGTAAATAGTACGGAATTTAATTTCAAATGTTTATTCCTACCTCCTGCTACACACCTCCTTTGGGGGAGCATCTGTATCGACATGGGTTTTAGTCCAAAGCAATTGAAGCTCATTTTGGAATTTGGGAGAAATAAATTGAAAAGATACAAAATCCACCTTAGTGTGGTGATAAAGGCTTGGGATCCAGTGCATACAAAGATATTTCTAGAGGCTCCTGGAAGCCATTTGCCACACCAGTATGCAGTGATGAGGCACAGGCCATCGGTTCCATGGTCATCCCTTGCACAAGAGGTAATACCCTGACTAGGGAGACAAGTCAAATGCCTGCTCCTTGGCCGGAGACCACATTTGTCTCACTGGGCTTTCTAAAATGGAGAGAGTTGACTTGGTCTACCTTAGCCCTCAATTTCACACAATGAAAGGGAGACAATTTCCCCAAAAGGAAATGTAGATACTGCTATAGACTGAGTGTTTGTGTTCCTCCAGCATGCGTATGTTGAAACCCTAATCCCCAGTGTGATGAGATTAGGAGGTGGGGGAACTTGGAGGTGAGCAGACCATGAGGGTGTAGACTGTGTTGGGATTAGTGTACTTTTAAGAAGAAACACAAGAGCCTTCTCTTTCTCTTTTCCCCTTTCTCTTTCTCTTTCCCTCTTTCTTTATCTCTCTTCCCCTTGGCCATGTGAGGATACAGTGAGAAAGAAGGTGGCTGTTTACAAACTCTACAGAAGGCCCTCTCCAGAACCCACCCCTCATGGCACCCTGATCTCAGACATCTCAGCCTCCAGAATTCTAAGAATTACATGTGTTTTTAAAATTCACCCAGGTTATGATATTCTGTCACAGCAGCCCCACAGATGAAGACAGATGTAATGATGGCACATGTAATGGATCTTAAGAAGCCAAAATACATCATTAAGCATTAAGATCCATCAGTTAATGAAACATTCAGACCAATTGGTTTAGATATTTTCCCAGCCAGGACATCTGCTTCAATAAGGAACAACCTTTTTACACAAGACCACATGCATATGTGTAGATAATTCTATGATATGTGTGCCAGACACATTTTTCTATGTAAAGCATACAGCCTAAGAGGGGTTGTTTTATGATGATTTGTGGTAGCAGACTGTGATGTTCCTCTGTATACCAGTTATGTAGTCCCAGTGAAAGCTCAGTAGTTCTCATTGTGTAGTCCTAGAGAGCACTTACAAGATTTGAAAAATGGAATACAGTTTGCAGATAGGTTAAATTAGTTATTTTATACACATTAGTGAAAATCTAAGTGCATTTCACCTAATCTGTTACATGCAATGAATCATATTACACGTGAAATCACGCCTGTGTGACAAATGCAACTATAAAGTGTTACTCACACAGCATTTATGGTAATCTGTCTGCCCAGTCACTGGAACCCAGGCAATATATTTTCCTCTAAACAATGTAATTCATCATTTCAAAGCATCACAATACATGTAAATACTTCCTTCCCAACAGGAGATAAATAGGATATCCACATTTGAGTCACAACATTTTCCCCCACATTGTGGTGAGACAGAGGAATTAACCTACTCTTCCAAAGCCCAGCAGGTCTCAGGGATATGACACTACTTACAGGACATTGTGAAACTGGACACATTTACGTTTGTGCATTGAATCTTTTCCTTTTGTATGGTCTAAAGAGATTGATTCAATGGCTGTGTATCAAAGATATACTCCAAATGAAGCTGGATTTTTAAAAAATCATCTCCTTTGTCAAATACCTTGCACCTATATTGTGATAACAATGTTTTTGGTAACACATCTCATTCTATTACTTTAGTACAAGTGAAATTTGGTGCTGATTATAGATGTGGTAAAACTATTTTCTACCTTAATGTTTTTATATTTATCACCATCTCTTTTTCAAGGCTGCATGCTCTGCAAGTCCATTTTTAGATCCACATTTTTAATTGTGTTTTGGTATATTATGGACAATTTCATAGACAAGGTACTTTCAGGTCCATACGAATCTTAAAAAATTATGATATTCTTCCAGAGGCTGTGTCTTCTGTAAATTGATGAGATATTGATATTTCAATTATGAATTTTAAAACCTTCTATGCTAAAAGTCTATCTCAGCTGGAAGTTTAAACTCTCTGCATTGGGCAACTAAACTATTATAGCCATTTATACATGAGTCTTTTCTTGAAAATACAAATGATTTCTTTGCAGAGTAGGCAGAAAGGGAGAAATATTTTATTTTATACGTAAAATATACCTGTCTTCTTTTCTATGTCATCTCAGAAGTAAGTGTGAAAGGAAGAGAGAAAATTGGACCTCTGCCTGTTAGTTTATTTGTGGATCAAGTAAAAACACTCAACACAAATTCTACTGGAAGGTAGATGCTTCTTCGTATCACACATTGTTATGAATGCAAAATGAGCTTTCCTCTACATTTTTGGAGCAGTGTGTACTATAAAAGTGCCTGTTGTAGAGATGGGGTCTTGCTGTGTTGTTTAGGCTGGCCTTAAACTCTTTGATTCAAGGAATCTTCCTGTATCAGCCTACCAGAGTGCTGAGACTATGGATATGAGCTACCACAAGAACACGTTTTAGTGTCCTTGATGAAAGGAACCCTTCTGAGTATCTTTAGCAACCATCCTTCCCTGCAAGAACATAGCATAAAGGAAGACATTGTAAAGAAATAGAAAGTGAACTATGCTGCACAGTCTTACAGTCTCATCCTGGGAAATGTTTGCAAATAGTTTCTCTTGGCAAAATTTGTCCAGACCAAATTTTGGTATGAGCCAGAGTTATTGAACAATGGGATGCCCAGTGTATGCAATTGAAAACTATGGGGTTTTTTCACATCTCACTCTACTTTCTCTCTGCATTTATTTTCATGGGAAATTTTAAATAATGGATTTGGAAGGAGAACAAACATGTGGGGTGCCTTTGACACTACTACTGTCTTGAGGATTCCTAAGCTGTCTCGTAGGATGTTGAATGATTTACTTTAAAGCCTAAGGTGATCAATTGGAATTATGAAGGTACAACTGATAAATAATAAAAAAAGTCCACAAATCCCATGAAGAATGTTCTCTAGTACAGAAGTACCCTGATGAAACTAGAGGCACTATAGCAATACTATTGGCAAGTATACATTGAGACAAAAATAATCAACCTGCAAATATCTTTGCTGCGAAATGACTGGTCACGCCAAGCACATCAATAACCCAAGCAAGAGTTACAGGTAGTAGAAGTTGGGCATGAATCAGAGCACATTCATGCTAAAATAAATGTGCTATAATAACGTATCAATAAAGGAGTATGGTATAATCAAATAAGAGAAAATTTTCTCATGATTTATAGCAATTATCTTCTACTCCAAAATAAGTTGGATTTGTGTTAGACAAATATCGCAGACATATAAGATATTCACAGAAGAAGCTGAAAAATATTCAGTGATAAAATAACATTGGTAAAAACCATGCCATGAGGGAGAACTGGGCTCAGAGATTGTAGTGGGCCAGCAATTTACTGGGGGGAGGTGATCCCCAAGGCAATAATACAAATATAGAAATTAAAGTCAAGAGTTAGTGGACATGGAGCAAGGGCAAGGGAGGACTGGGTGCTCCCAGTTTTTGAGGAGGCTGAGTTTAAGGAACACTTGACATATTAACAAGCAAAGCAGGGCCATGACAAAAGTGGCCTAGTCATGCCACCATGATGAGACGCTAAGCTAAGAGCTACATCTTAACTGCTCTAGACAGCCTCATCCCTCACTCACTGCAAATGGTCATCATGGCATCATATTTGCAAATCTCTCTTTTTCCTATGCTCCCTGTTAGCTTCCATTCACTATCTGAACTTCTTGGACTCTGCCATGTTGTAGAGACCTTGTTCATGTCTGCAGCTTAACTACATCTCATTTAAAGAATTGATATTTTTAATTCTTGAGAGTGGTTTTTTTTGCCACTTATTTCTGCCCATTTCTGTGACAAACATTTCTCAGATAAGTACCTTGACCTTTAAATACTCAATTTCTTTTTTTGAGATCTTTACATATTTTAAAACTGCCCCAGAAACAGGATACAAGGTAACTGGCAACAGCTTTTCAAGAGCATAAAGGTCATAAAATGCTAGGAAAAAATGAGAAACTGTCACTGATTGTAGGAGAGTATGGGGCTATGACAATTAAATACAATGAACAATCCCAGATTGGGTCATTTCTGTAAGAGAACATGATGTGGTTTGGCTCTGTGTCCTCACCCAAGTCTCATCTTGAATTGTAATCCCCACATATTGAGGGAGGGACTTGGTGGGTAATAATTAGATCATGCGGGTAATTGTACAATGTTTCTCTCATGATAGTGAGGGAGTTCTTAACAAGATCTGATCCTTTTAAAAATGTCAATTATCTCTGATCTATCTCCTGCTGCCATGTAAGATGTGTCTTCCTTCCCCTTCTGTTATTATACATTTTCTGAGGCCTTGCCAGCCATGCAGAATTATAAGTCAATTGAACCTCTTTTCTTTATAAATTACCAGTCTCAGGTAGTATATTCACAGTAGAGTGAAAAAGGACAAATACAGAACACTAGGGATAAAATTGTCAGAATTTTACTTAGATCTGTAGTTCAGTTAACAGCATTCTATCAGTGATAATTTCCTGGTTTTATAATTGTACTATGATGACAAAAGATGTTAACATTAGAAAAAGCATTCCGAAAGGTGAATGGAACTCTGTACTATGGGGAAACTTTTGGGAAAATCTATAGTTATCTTCAAACAAAGTGTTAACACATAAATAAATCTTAATATTTTTTAGAATAAAACCATCCTGCAATTCTCTGGATTTTTTTTTTTTTAAATTGAGACAGAGTTTCGCTGTTCTTGTCCGGGCTGGATGGCAGTCTTGTGATCTCGGCTCACTGCAATCTCCGTCTCCTGGGCTCAAGTGATTCTCCTGCTTCAGCCCCCCAAGTAGCTGGGATTACAAGCAAAATTAGCCAACACACTGGATAATTTTGTATTTTTAGTAGAGATGGGGTTTTGCCATGTTGGCCAGCCTGGTCTTCAACTCCTGAACTCAGTCAATCCTCCCACCTTGGCCTCCCAAAATTCTGGGAATACAGGCATGAACCACAACATTTGGCCAAATCTCTGGCATTTTAAAAGTGGGGCATGCATTCTTTTTCCTTTGTTTGTCTTAGAATTTTTTTTTTTTAAGTTATACAGACATTTACCTGTATTCCTTATATGCTACACAGATTACAAGGTTTTGTTTCAGACTATTTTTATTACACAGAAGAGTTTCATTCTTTTTTTTGGATGGAGATAAAATTCACCTAATATAAAATTAACAATTTTAAAGTGTACAATTCTGTGACTTTTAATATTTTCACAATGTAATGCAACCATCACCTTTATCTGGTTCCTGAATATTTTCATCACTGTAAAAAGAAACCCCAGGCCCAGCTTGGTGGTTCATACCTGTGAGTTAGCACTTTGTGAGGTTGAGGCCAGGGGTTGGGGAACAGCCTTGCCTACATGGCAAAACTCTGTCTTTACTGAAAATACAAGAAAAAAAAATAAAAAAGCCAGGTGTGGTGGCATATGCCAGTAATCTCAGATAGTAGAGAGGCTGAGGTATGAGAATCACTTGAACCATGGAGGTGGAGGTTGCAATCTGCCGAGATCATGCCACTGCATTCCAGCCTTGGTGACAGAGCGAGACTGTGACTCAAAAAAAAAAAAAAAGGAACCCCATATCCATGCAATAGTCACTCCTCACCTCCCACCACATCCTCACCCCCAGTTCCTAACAACCATGAATCAACTTTCTGTCTCTACGGTTCTCTCATGCAAACCTGTCTATTTCATAGAAATGGAATCATACAATATGTGGCCTTCTGTGTCTGACCTATTTCACTGAGCCTGATGTTTTCAGAGCTCATTCACATTGCTGCATGTATCCGTACTGCACTCTCTTTTAAGGCTGAATAATATTCTATTGTATGGATAGGCCACAATTTGTTTATCCATTCATCTGTTGATAGAGATTTGGGTGGTTTTCACCTTTTCCTCATTGTGAATAGTGTTGCTAATCACGGTTTCAGTTCCTGCTTTCGTAGGGTTGGAGTTTCTCGGTAATATATAACTTTTTGTGCCTCATTGTTTCCATGATTTAATTTCTTTTTTTGACAGAAATTCTGCTGGCTTACTTACTTTTCCTGTGACTATAGTCATCAACTATTTTGTAATGTTATAATTTTGCTCTAAAAAATTAAAATTATAAAATGTAATTCTCCAGCAGTGTAAAGTTGAACATAAGGATTATATTTTATAATCTTAACCTCCTGGAACGATTATTGGCTATGCCTTTTTTTTGAACATGCTGGATTTTCTAATTTTACAACTACCATCTGATATGGTTAGGCTTTGTGTCCCCACTTTTGAATTATAATCTCTATAATCACCATAATTGTCTTGTGTAAAAGGAGACTATGTGGAAGTGATTGGATCATGGAGGTGGTTTCCCTCATGCCCTTGGCATGATCTAAGTGAGTTCTCACATCTGATGGTTTTATGAGTCTTTGGTAGTTCCTCTTGCATTATTCTTCTTCCTGCCATCTTGAGAAGAAGATGATTCCTTCATCTTCTGCCATAATCAAAAGTTTCCTGAGGCCTCCTCAGTCATGCTGAACTGTGAGTAAATTAAACCTCTTTCCATTATAAATTACCCAGCCTTGGGTACATCTTTATTAGCAGCCTAAAAATAGACTAATACACCATCCTTACATACCATTGACAGTTATAGCATGATCGCATATCAGAGGTGTTTTAATCTACCCTTTATATTGATAAGCACATACATTTCTATTAACAATTTTTTTAAAAAAAATTAAACAAAATAACCCAGGCCTATATTTTCCTTATGTCAGTATAAGCTCCATAGTAACCTACAATGTTGTTATCCTCACTGAATAACATCTTTTCTGTCTTCCTTCTTGATACTCATCTGCATGACTTCCACTGCATTTATTTGCTCTACAAGAAATCTGTCTTTTTATGTTTTCCCATTTCTTCCCTTAGGGACAGTTTTTGTTACCCTCCCTTCTGTCTTGAATTCATTTAGGTAAATATCATCATTCAACTCAAGTCCCTTGGAACTGGCACATTTTGGTATGAGAACTCCTTCTGATTAAGTAATTTGTTTTTCGTGTGTTTTTGTTTGTTTTATTTTGTTTTGGTAGGGGAGGTAACAGGGTCTCTGGCTAGAAAGCAGTGGTATAATCATGGCCCATTGCAGCCTCGAACCTCTGAACTCAAGTAACCTTATCGCATGAGCCTCCCAAACAGCTGAGACTGCAGGTATGCACCACTGCACCCAGCTAGTTTTTATTTTTATTTATGTAGACATGGAGTTGATTGTTTCCTAGTTGATCTCAAACTGCTAGCCTCAAGTGTTTCTCCCTCCACAGCCTACAAGAGCACTGGGATTATAGACATGAGCCATCACCCCTGGCCTTTTCTAGGTTTATTTATATCTCTCTCACTTACACATTTATCTATATTAAATATTCTTTTAAATATATTTCCATACTTGTATATAGATACTTATATGTAAACATATTAGTAATATAAATATATCAGTCTAGTTTTCATGTTTTGATATTTATGTAAGTATGATCAGACTGGACAAATTGTTCTTTGATTTTCCTTTTTAAAAAATTTAATGTTATGCTGATAAATATATTCAGGTTGGAATATCTACCTGTGATTTATTATTTATTACTATTCCATTGTGTATATCTATTCTATTAATAGACCCTCTGAAAAAAAACTGATTTTTTTATGTAATCGTAAGTTCGTCATTATTAATTTGCTATAAAATAGTTTGATGTGCACTCAATTAAAGGATACTTTTGAGAGTTTAAACCTCCCATAATACATAGATTGTGTATTTGAATTGTTAGGTTTTATGGTGAACTTCTTTTTCTACACTTAATTCTCCTTAACATGAGGTATGAGTGAATGTAAAGCTGTCTCTTAAATTGATTGTTTTTTATGGTTTTCTTTTCTTTTTTATTATACTTTAGGTTTTAGGGTACATGTGCACAATGTGTAGGTTTGTTACATATGTATCCATGTGCCATGTTGATTTCCTGCACCCATTAGCTCGTCATTTAGCATTAGGTATATCTCCTAATGCTGTCCCCGCCACCCCCACCCCCCACCCCACAACAGTACCCGGAATGTGATGTTCCCCTTCCTGTGTCCATGAGTTCTCATTGTTCAATTCCCACCTATGAGTGAGAACATGCGGTGTTTGGTTTTTTGTCCTTGCGATAGTTTACTGAGAATGATGTTTTCCAGTTTCATCCATGTCCCTACAAAGGACACGAACTCATCATATTTTATGGCTGCATAGTATTCCATGGTGTATATGTGCCACATTTCCTTAATCCAGTCTATTGTTGTTGGACATTTGGGTTGGTTCCAAGTCTTTGCTATTGTGAATACTGCCGCAATAAACATACGTGTGCATGTGTCTTTATAGCAGCATGATTTATACTCCTTTGGGTATATACCCAGTAATGGGATGGCTGGGTCAAATGGTATTTCTAGTTCTAGATCCCTGAGGAATCCCCACACTGACGTCCACAATGGTTGAACTAGTTTACAGTCCCACCAACAGTGTAAAAGTGTTCCTATTTCTCCACATCCTCTCCAGCACCTGTTGTTTCCTGATTTTTTAATGATGGACATTCTAACTGGTGTGAGATGGTATCTCACTGTGGTTTTGATTTGCATTTCTCTGATGGCCAGTGATGATGAAATTTCTTCATGTGTTTTCTGGCTGCATAAATATCTTCTTTTGAGAAGTGTCTGTTCATGTCCTTTGCCCACTTTTTGATGGGGTTGTTTGTTTTTTTCTTGTAAATTTGTTTGAGTTCATTGTAGATTCTGGATATTAGCCCTTTGTCAGATGAGTAGGTTGCAAAGATTTTCTCCCATTCCGTAGGTTGCCTGTTCACTCTGATGGTAGTTTCTTTTGCTGTGCAGAAGCTCTTTAGTTTTATTAGATCCCATTTGTCAATTTTGGCTTTTGTTGCCATTGCTTTTGGTGTTTTAGACATGAAGTCCTTGCCCACGCCTATGTCCTGAATGGTATTGCCTAGGCTTTCTTGTAGGATTTTAATGGTTTTAGGTCTAACATTTAAGTCTTTAATCCATCTTGAATGAATTTTTGTATAACGTGTAAGGAAGGGATCCAGTTTCAGCTTTCTACATATGGCTAGCCAGTTTTCCCAGCACCATTTATTAAATAGGGAATCCTTTCCCCATTTCTTGTTTTTGTCAGGTTTGTCAAAGATCAAATAGTTGTAGATATGCGGCATCATTTCTGAGGGCTCTGTTCTGTTCCATTGATCTATATCTCTGTTGTGGTACCAGTACTATGTTGTTTTGGTTACTGTAGCCTTGTAGTATAGTTTGAAGTCAGGTAGCGTGATGCCTCCAGCTTTGTTCTTTTGGCTTAGGATTGA
>NW_026652300.1:1075595-1098563 GCF_009828535.3 Hylobates moloch
TTATGAAGCTTAGTTTGGCTGGATAGGAAATTCTGGGTTGAAAATTCTTTTCTTTAAGAATGTTGAATATCGGCCCCCACTCTCCTGTGGCTTGTAGAGTTTCTGCCGAGAGATGAGCTGTTAGCCTGATGGGCTTCCCTTTGTGGGTAACCCGACCTTTCTCTCTGGATGCCCTGAACATTTTTTCCTTCATTTCAACTTTGGTGAATCTGACAATGATGTGTCTTGGAGTTGCTCTTCTCGAGGAGTATCTTTGTGGCGTTCTCTGTATTTCCTGAATCTGAATGTTGGCCTGCCTTGCTAGATTGGGGAAGTTCTCCTGGATAATATCTTGCAGAGTGTTTTCCAACTTGGTTCCATTCTACCCGTCATTTTCAGGTACACCAATCAGACGTAGGTTTGGTCATTTCACATAGTCCCAAATTTCTTGGAGGCTTTGTTCATTTCTTTTTATTCTTTTTTCTCTAGACTTTCCTTCTCGCTTCATTTCATTCATCTTCCCTCTGCGATACCCTTTCTTCCAGTTGATCGCATCTGCTACTGAGGCTTCTGCAATCTTCATGTAGTTCTCGAAACTTGGCTTTCAGCTCCTCCATCTCCTTTAAGCCCTTCTCTCCATTGGTTATTCTAGTTATCCATTCTTCTAATTTTTTTTCAAAGTTTTTAACTTCTTTGCTATTGTTTTGAATTTCCTCCTGTAGCTCAGAGTAGTTTGATCGTCTCAAGCCTTCTTCTCTCAACTCGTCAAAGTCATCCTCCATCCAGCTTTGTTCCATTGCTGGTGAGGAACTGCGTTCCTTTGGAGGAGGAGAGGTGCTCTGCTTTTTAGTGTTTCCAGTTTTTCTGCTCTGTTTTTTCCCCATCTTTGTGGTTTTATCTACTTTTGGGCTTTGATGATAGTGATGTACAGATGGGTTTTTGGTGTGGATGTCCTTTCTGTTTGTTAGTTTTCCCTCTACCAGACAGGACCCTCAGCTGCAGGTCTGTTGGAGTTTACTAGAGGTCCACTCCAGACACTGTTTGGCTGGGTGTCAGCAGCGGTGGCTGCAGAACAGCGGATTTTCGTGAGACCACCAATTCAGCTGTCTGATAGTTCCTCTGGAAGTTTTGTCTCAGAGGAGTACCTGGCCCAGTGAGGTGTCAGTCTTTCCCTTCTGAGGGGGTGCCTCCCAGTTAGGCTGCTCAGGGGTGAGGGACCCACTTTAGGAGGCAGTCTGTCCGTTCTCAGATCTCCAGCTGCGTGCTGGGAGAACCACTACTCTCTTCAAAGCTGTCAGCCAGACAGGGACGTTTAAGTCTCTGGAGATTCCTGCTGACTTTTTGTTTGTCTGTGCCCTGCTCCCAGAGGTGGAGCCTACAGAGGCAGACAGGCCTCCTTGAGCTGTGGTGGGCTCCGCCCAGTTCGAGCTTCCTGGCTGCTTTGTTTACCTAAGCAAGCCTGGGAAATGGCGGGCTCCCCTCCCCCAGCCTCGCTGCCACCTTGCAGCTTGATCTCAGACTGCTGTGCTAGCAATCAGCGAGACTCCGTGGGCATAGGACCCTCCGAGCCAGGTGCGGGATACAATCTCCTAGTGTGCCCTTTTCCAGGCCCGTTGGGAAAGTGCAGTATGAGGGTGGGACTGACCCGATTTTCCAGGTGCCGTCTGTTACCCCTTTCTTTGACTAGGAAAGGGAACTCCCTGACCCCTTGCGCTTCCCGAGTGAGGCAATGCCTCACCTTGCTTTGGCTCGTGCACAGTGCGCTTCACCGACTGTCCTGCACCCACTGTTTGGCACTCCCTAGTGAGATGAAAGCGGTACCTCAAGCAGAAATGCAGAAATCACCAGTCTTCTGTGTCACTGGGGCTGGGAGCTGGAGACCAGAGCTGTTCCTATTCGGCCATCTTGGCTCCTCCTCTATGGTTTTCAAAATTGCATTCCTACATTCTGATTTCCAAGTACACCCACTTTTGCTTACATGAGCCATTTTCATTTAAGGGCATATTCACAATGTTAATGCCATGCCAGCAGCCATATCAATCTCTTATTCTACTAAATTTAAAAGAAAATCATGAGTTATTTGAGTGATTTCAACATTAAAATAAAAGTTATGCTTAACAATAGGTCTATCTTATACTACTCATATCCATCCACAGTTATGCTTTTATTCCTTGTACCCAGTTAATCATTACCCACAGTATTTTTGGGTTTAAATATAATAATAATCAATGGTGCAACCAAACTGACAACATAAATTGAAATATAGAGATTTCCCGTTATAATGTGCTGAGGCAAAAAAAAAAAAAAAAATGCATATTTCTAATGTGTCCATTATTCTAGGAGTAATGGCTTTGAATCTCAGTCTTTGATCTAATTAAATATTGGTTTCTATATGCCAGTAAGAGGGTGCTTTGCATTACAGAGTGTTATATATTCTTTTTATTTCCCACATACCTCTGGTATTCTTCAAAATATAGTTCTAGGTACAGTGTTGCCTTCGAATATTTACAGCTACTCAAGATAACTCTAATGGCTAATTATGCTAGAAACTGTAAGGCAGTAACATATGGTTTCCAGCTGCATCCATATCCCTTCAAAAGATATGAATTAATTCTTTTTCATGGCTGCATAATATTCTGTGGTGTAGATGGAGATTTCTACAAAAGTACACAGAATATTCCTCCTGTAAGATAAAATGTAAACATTGTGAAAGCAACAATTAATCCCACTAGGATATTGAAGGGGGCAATAACCAAGAATTCATGTGCAAAAGAACTACAGTCATGTTAAGATGCATAATTCTATAGGTCTATGGGAGATTTCTGCCCCACTCTAATCATGACTTGATAACTTCAAAGAAGAAATAGTTTAGCACATCAGGAGTAGATCCTACCTCTTGGAGGAGCCATAAGAATTTATCTGCTTTGGGGGTTCTCAAAATGTGGTCAGCAACATCAGCCTCAGCTGGAAATCTGTTAGAAATACAGATTTTAAGGCACTGCCCCTGACCTAAAGGAATCAGGACCCTGAGAAGCGGGGCTGTTCAGGTTATCACAATGCCTGCTAAATTTGGAGAACGCTGCTATAGCTGAGCTTTGCATCCATTCATGCTCCAAAGCACAATCTGATTTAAAAGAGTTTTCTCTTGCATTTCTAAAAAGGCAAGCTGTCAGAATTAGGGTATAATGAATTTTCTGTTAACACTCAGCTTTTCCCATAGGATTTTGCTGACTAGTTTAGATTCCTCTGCACCACTCTCTAGGAACACTTGCTGGTCCATGTTGCAAGAATCCTATGCATAATAGAATTGAAGCTGTGATTAGATATTTTTTCTAATGGCATACTGGAAATAAAATTGCTAAGGAAATTGCCTTAAGGTTAAGAAACATAAGTAATGAATAGCACCTGGGTGAGTTAAAGTATTCTGCCTTTTCTCATTAAGCTTTTTCTTTTAAAAGATGAAAGTATTAAAAAAAATTGGTGGTGTCTTGTTAAAAGTTGATTTTCAGGTATGAAGAAAGACCATTCCTGAAGAAGGAAAAAGATACTCTGCTCATGAAACTCTTTCTTTTCTATCAGGAACCTGTAGGAATATTGATGAAATTATTCCTTGTTAAGATTCCTAAGCCTTATGGTAGTATAAAGCAATGCAATCTGGACATGGTGAAATATGAGAACTTTTGATATTGCAACAAAAGTTATTATATATATTTTTAAATATATATTGACTTTCTTGGAGGCTAGACATTTTAATATATCTTGCTTCTTTTTTTCATGAAGCAAGAGGGAAATTTTGAGCATACTGGGTAAATATAGTATAGAAAAACATTTCTCAAAATGTTCCATGGATGCTGATGAACTGTCATGAGTTTAATATGTGTTTTGCATTCATACATTCACATACATATTCTGTATACAACGTACAAGAGTTTCATGGACAAATAAAATATCCTCCATCACCAAGAGGTGTCAAGGACTTTGATATACTAATGATCAATGTGAACGTTTACATGGGAGACTTCTAGAAGGAATCATTGTCTTAATTCATTTAGAACTGCTGTAACAAAATAACCATAAACTGGGCAGCTGAAATAACATTTATTTCTCACAGTTCTGCAGGCTAAAAGTCTGAGGTCAGGGGTCAGCATGGGCAAGTTCTTGGTGAGGGCACTTTTCTTGGTTATAAACAGCTATCTTCTCCCTGTGTCCTCATTTGGTGGAAAGAGTGAGCTAGCTGTTGAATCTCTTCTTATAAGGGCACTAATCCCAATAATAAATGTACCACCCTTATGACCTAATCTCCTTCCAAAGGCCTTACCTCCTAATACTATTCTTATGAATTTTGGGGGGACACAAATATTCAAAACATTTTACTTTTTTTAATACTTATTTGATCTCATGAATTTTAGTCCTAGAAACCGCCACTGGGATGTACTCTTTCATACTCTAGCTGATTTGAATGTTATCTAAACTCTTCTAATCAATTTTAAGTAGAACAGAAAATATATAGCACGTACAATACAGGTGAAAAAAGTAGAAGGCTGTGAGAAAATAATACTAAAGGAAGCAATCTTTCTTAAATAAGCCAAACAATTAAGCTAATACATTTTTAAAAAGCCATGGTTAGCCATCTTCAAGAACGCACATCATTGCAAGGTATGTCACACAAACACATATAAAATGTAATGAAGTCATTTCTTGAGTAAGTCAATCTTTACACTTTTTCTCTTTTTCTTTTTGACTCTACATATAGGTTAAATAAATGATACAAGATAGAAATATGGGAAGTTTTTCATTGCCAAACTATAGCTGTGATGATTATAAAAGCAATTGTATATTTATACAAAGAGTTATTTATAAAAGGAATAGGAAGAATTATAAATCAGAGACCAAAATGAGGTCCTCAGAGGTCATAATAGTTTGATTATAATTGATTTGAATAGTTTTAGATGATATAATTTTTTAAACAAATTTATTAGAAATACTATTGCACAAAATAAAAAAAACTGTAGTATATATAAAAGTAGACATGATAAAGGAGTTTGTCAGCTTATAAGAGCACTTATTAACCAGCAAGTAGAAAATATCTAACACTAGAACAAAATAATACTCAAGGGATACAGATTAGAATAGAAAAAGTAGATGGCTCTTAACCATGAGAAACAATCACATGCATTACAGTAAGAAAAGTATGAACAGATTTTTATCTAAGAAACTGGCATATCATACACTCCTGGTGGGATTGAGAACATTCTAGAATGTTTCTTTAAAGCAATTAGGTTATTGAAATTGAGTCTTTGTTTTTGACCAAGTAACCAAATATTTCCTACAGGAAGTGTGAGACATGTAGTAACAGATTTATCTTACTATCTGGATAGTCATAGACATATTTTATAATACCTATAAATTAGAAGCAATCTAAATATGCAATAATATGTAAATTAACTAAACATGTGATCATATGTAAATTGACTAAATAGCATATTCATATGATGACAAGTAGTGGGGCCACTGAAAGAAAAAAATTCTACATATTACATTAAAAAAGTGGAAAAAAAAGAGTATATATGGTCTAATCTTCATTACAGTATTTTATGTTGGGATATCAATAAGTATTTGGACATCTAAGCATCTCAGTCCCATTGAACCACTCAGCTTCTCCTTTCATAACCAAGAATGTAAATCAAGTAACTTGTCTTACACCAAATATGGTATATCTATATATTATAACTTATGAAAGGAATCAGGAGAAGTTATTTGAACATTTCTGGTCCATTAGCACATGTATGAATATACACATGCACAATCCAAGATGAAAGCGCATCTATACATTAGAAATGGAAGCCATAGAGAGGTGGTTTGCAGCTTCATCTATGTCCCTGAAAAGGACATGAACTCATTCTTCTTTTATGGCTGCATACTATTCCATGCTGTATATGTGCCACTTTTTCTTTATCTTGTCTATCATTGATGGGCATTTGGGTTGGTTCCAAGTATTTGCTATTGGAATAGTGCTGCAGTAAACATCTGTGTGCCTGTGTCTTTATAGTAGAATTATTTATACTCCCTTAAGTATATACCCACTAATGGGATTACTGGGTCAAATAGTACTTCTGGTTCTAGATCTTTGAGGAATCGCCACACTGCCTTCCACAATGGTTGAACTAGTTTAGAGTCCTACCGACAGTGTAAAAGTGTTCATATTTCTCCACATCTTCTCCAGCACCCGTTGTTTCCTGACTTTTTAATGATCACCATTCTAACTGGTGTAAGATGGTATCTCATTGTGGCTTTGATTTGCACTTCTCTAATGACCAGTGATGATAAGCTTTTTTTCATGGTTTTTGGCTGCATTAATGTCTTCTTTTGAAAAATGTCTCTTCACATCCTTTGCCCACTTTTCAATGTTGTTTGTGTGTGTGTGTGTTTTGTAAATTTGTATGTTTCTTGTAGATTCTGGATATTAGCCAGATGGATAGATTGAAAAAATTTTCTCCCTCGCTGTAGGTTGCCTGTTTACACTGATGATAGTTTCTTTGGCTGCCCAGACACTTTTTAGTTTAATTAGATCCCATTTGTCAATTTTGGCTTTTGTTGCCATTACTTTTGGTGTTTTAGTCATAAAGTATTTGCCCATGCCTGTGTCCTGAATTGCATCGCCTAAGTTTTCTTCTAGGGTTTTTATGGCTTTAGGTCTTACACTTAAATCTTTAATCCATCTTAAGTTAATTTTTGCATAGGGTGTAAGGAAGGGGTCCAGTTTCAGTTTTCTGCTTATGGCTAGGCAGTTTTCCAAACACCATTTATTAAATAGGGTATCCTTTCCTCATCGCTTGTTTTTGTCAGATTTGTCAAAGATCAGATGGTTATAGATGCATAGTGTTATTTCTGAGGCCTCTGTTCTGTTCCATTGGTCTATGTATCTGTTTTGGTATTAGGACCATCCTGTTTTGGTTACCTTAGCCTTGGAGTATAATTTGAAGTCAGGTAGCATTGATGCCTCCCAACTTGTTATTTTTGCTTAAGATTGTCTTGGCTATACATCTTTTTTGGTTCCATATGAAATTTATTTTTTTTTCTAATTCTGTGAAGAAATTAAGTGGTAGCTTGGTGAGAACAGCATTGAATCTATAAATTACTTTGGGCACTATGGCCATCTTCACAATATTGATTCTTCCTATCCATGAGCATGGAATATTTCTCTATTTGTTTGTGTCCTCTCTTATTTCCTCGACCAGTGGTTTGTAGTTCACCTCGAAGAGGTCCTTCACATCTTTTGTAAGTTGTATTCCTAGTATTTTATTCTCTTTGTATCAATTGTTAATGGGAGGAGACTACTAGTGTTGGGGCCAGATAGTGGGTGGTTCTTGCATTCTCTGGTCACAGGCAATGGAAAGACACCACCACCTCCATGCACTACAATGCAAAGGACAAGTCTGATAAGTGGCAAGAATCCCATTAGCTACCTGCTCCCACCCTTTTGGGAATCGCTAGATCTTGCAATGGGATTCCCATTTCTCTGCCTGGGTCATGAATATGTTTCAGGTGGCCAAACTGAGATATTCCAGCCACTGGTCCTGATCAACATTCTGAATTATAGGGATGATCTGGCTCCCAAGAAGTACCAAGTATTTGAGAAGCATATGAGATGAAATGGATTCACAATAAGTCAGGAGGCATGCTGTGCTAGTGGGAAGTCTGGCTATACTAGGAAATGTATACTCAGAGCCATCTGCCATCAGCCACATAACTTGTTACTTCTAAGAGATTTGACTTCTCAGGAACTGTGTCAGACCTACTGAGTCAGAAGCCTTAGAAATAAGGTCTATTAATCTATAGTTTAAGGAGCAACTAGGGATTGTGAATAAGCCATAGATGTCATGCTTGTGAAATAATTCTCCAATTTTTTTCTTCCATGCACATTTATCCTACGATTTCAAGAAAAAACAAAAACAAAAAAACAAAAAACAGCAACAAATGAACTGGAGGAATTGAGTCCTTCCCAATGCAGGAAATAACTCAATCTCTTCCAAATTGAGACAAAATCTGAATACAGGAATTCTTGGGGTTTCCTTATATTATTCCGAGAAATAAAAATCACAATCATTAGCTTCTATACAATACTCAATTTAATGCATGCTATGACACTTCTCAGTTTAACTGATGTGACAAGGCTTAGTTGTATTCTTCCTGAATAACAGAAAACTTCACACAGTATGGTTTCAGCAAAAGTTTCATGTTTCATCGTCTAGTGTCTTTTGCACTATTTCTGAAATAAATAGGTAAGAAAAGTCTTTCTTGTCCACAGGTAAGAAAGACAAGAGACTTTGCAATTTGTTGTTGATACCATAGAATATGAAGTATAGTGTGGAAAACCAATCTTATAGAAATCTCACTTATAATTAAGGGATTTATCAGCCTTGGATATCCATACAGCTAAACCATAATAATCGGAAACAGTGAATTATGGATATTACTGCACTGAAGTACAGTTCAAATGGACATGTGCCACAGGTTCCTGCCACCGAGAAATAAACACGCCACATATTGCTTTAAATAAATCTGAACCACTTAATCAGTAAGCAAAGGCTTTCTTCTAATAATAAGAAGAAGAAAGAGAGGAGACCATGTCTCCACATACACATCTTGAGGAGTATTATGGAAACTACCTTGTGTTAAACTTACGTAAAGTATACAGTTTTCTATTTTCACAGTTAGAGATGACCAAATACTTAATGAAATTCGTAAGTGCTGCTGCTGTTGAGAGACACAGAGTTTGTATCTGACTCCAGCTCATTTGGTTTGGCTATGTGTCCCCACACAAATTTTTATGTTGAACTGTAATCCCCAGTGTTGTAGGTGAAGCCTGGTGGGAGATGATTAGAGCATGGGGGTGGTTTCTAGTGGTTTAGCACCAACCACCCAGTGCTGTCTCATGATGGATTTCTCATGAGATCTGGTTGTTTAAAAGTGTGTGGCACAACCCGGGTGTGGTGGCTCATGCCTGTAATCCCAGCACTTTGGGAGGCCGAGGCTGGCGGATCATGAGGTCAGGAGATTGAGACCATCCTGGCTAATACAGTGAAACCCCGTCTCTAATAAAAATACAAAAAAATTAGCAGGGCGTGGTGGTGGATGCCTGTAGTCCCAGTTACTCAAGAGGCTGAGGCAGGAGAATGGCATAAAAACCCGGGAGGCAGAGCTTGCAGTGAGCCAAGATCCAGCCACTGCACTCCAGCCTGCGCAACAGAGCAAGACTGTGTCTCAAAAAAAAAAAAAAAGTGTGTAGCAACTCCCTCCTCACTCTCTTCCTTCTGCTCCAGACACGTAAATTGTTCCTGCCTCCCCACTTGTTTTCTGCCAAGACACTAAGTTTTCTGAGACCTACTGGCCTGCAGAACTGTGAGCCAATTAAATCTCCTTTCTTTATAAATCACCCAGCCTAAGTAGTGTGAGAACAGACTAACACACCAACAAAATTGTCTGTTATATCTAATCAAAAATAAAGTGAGAAAATAGCAATAAATTTTAAATTTTAAAATTTGTTGTTAAATTGAATATTTCAACATCCAATTCTTAAGTTAACCATTGTTCTTAAAGGTTCTAATAGAGCAAGCCTTCCCTGAGTGAGTGGTATACACTGAAATATAGAAAGAAAAAGAAGCATACAAGAAAGATATAAAGATGTTTAAATCATAAGCAATTTTCAGACCTTCATACTCTCTCCTTAGGTAATGAGGGAACCTTGAAAGATGGAGAGTGTAATGATGTTTTCTGGGAAGCTCATTATAAAATCACTCTAAAGGTCACAGACACCTGTGGGGCAAGCACAGATACAACTGGACTTAACACTTTTTTTTATATTATTTAAAACTCATGCACTGCCATTTTCAAGATAAAAAGAAACATTTACTCCTCAGCTAAAATATAAAGTACAGATGGGGCATGGTGGCCTACACCTGTAATCCTAGCACTTTGGGAGGCCAACGCAGACAGGTCACTTGAGTTCAGGAGTTTCAGACAAGCCTGGCCAACATGGTGAAATCCTGTCTCTACTACAAATACAAAAATTAGCTAGCCATGGTGGAAGATTCCTTTAATACCAGCACTTTGGGAGGCCCAGGCAGATGGATCACTTGAGGTCAGGAGTTCGAGACCAGTCTGGCCAACATGGCAAAATCCCATCTCTACTAGAAATACAAAAATTAGCTGGGCATGGTCACAGATGCCTGTAATCCCAGGTATGTGGGAGGCTGAGACAGGAGAATCCCTTGTACTGGGAGGTGCAGGTTGCGGTAAGCCAAAATCCATCATGGTATTCCAGCCTGGGCAACAGAAAAAGACTCTGTCTCCAAAAAATAAAAACAAAAAATAAAACGTACAATCTGTGTATATGTAATATAAAATATACTATATTCTATTAAAGCTTCTAACTATATATGAGAGGTATATATATATATTTTCTATATGAGTTTGACTTACTATCTCTTGTCATTCAGATGATTTGGAGTAGAATTGTCTTACCCATGAAATCTGGTTTACCCATGAGGTTTGAAGGCAGAGAAAATTAGTTTAAATTTCAGGCAGTGACTGAGCTTAGAACTCAATGATTACTTCCCAACATGGTTCTGGCTCTGAATTATGTAACTCCTATTGTGAGATAGCAAATGTAGTATTTGCCTAGATGCTCTCTTTGTTGTTTCTACAAAGATGCAATGGCTAGATGATGTCCTTTTTAGTGCTTGGTAGCAGATAATACTCGTTCCATTTTTGAAATTTTTTTTTTGTTTAAAATGTGCTTAGAGTCTTTGTATGACAAGTGTGAAATACTAAATTGTACAATATCAGAGACCAGGTGCAGTCGCACATGTCTATAATCCCAGTGCTTTGGCAGGCTGGGGCAGGAAGATCACTTGAGCCCAGGAGGTTGAGGGTTCAGTGACCTATGATTGTAACACTGCATTCCAGCCTGGGTTACACAGGCCAACTTTATCTCAATAAATAAATAAATAGTGAAATATCAATAGCCCTGAATTCTACATTACTATGCTACAACTTCAAAAAAAGATCCATTCCAAAATGGCTTTAGATCTTGCCTCTAGAAAAAAAAATGGCATCTAGACTTTTTCATGTTGCTTGGCAACATATTTTTATATTTGTGATGAACAGGACCAGCTACACAATTTATAGGGTTCAGGAAAAATGAACGTGAATGGCCCACTGTTTCTAAATTAAGGATTTCAAGACCACAATAGCAGAGCATTAAACAAAGCATGTCCACTTTGAGCTGTGACACTGCAGAACATGGGTCTTAGCTTCATGAAGTAGGGACCCCTGGTGAAGAAGAGAAGGTGCAAGCCTGGTGAGTTTCTGCATAGACAAACGTTGGTCCCCAGCATGAGGATTAAAATAGATGTGCTGAATTCTATTTGTTTCACAAAGCTCATACACTGTCTCCTATTTACAAGCAAATTCTTCTGCGCTTTGTACAATTTGCCAACTTACTGTTTGACATTTTAATCTTCTATTAACTCAACACAATTCGGGATGTCATCTATGGATCAGACAATGGGTAACAGCTTTGGTGAGGATGTCCTGAAAAATTTTGTAGTTTCTCTAGGGAGACAAGGAGAGGAGGCATAAAATAGGTGTTGGTGGGTGCAAACTGCAGGAACACTTTCACATGTCTGGAGGATTTAAAAGATCTTAGGACAAGAAGAAAATGAGAAAAAGACTTGGAAGGCAATTGTGGTAAGACAAAGAGTGGTCAAAGCAATGATGGAGATAGAAATAAGCATAAAACCAAACCGGAGAGGTCGAGATATATATATCTGTGTGTGTGTGTGTGTGTGTGTGTATGCATATGTGTGTGTGTGTATATATATGCGTGTGTATATATGTATATGTGTGTGTATACACACACATATACATACATATACATAGTTTAGTAACTGGCACATAAGTTCAATGGATTATCACATGCTGTGAGAAGGACACAGTGAGGAGCTGGGAAAAGATCGTGGAGACAGACCCAAATTGTTTTCCAGATAGCTTTGAATTAGTCTTAATAAAGATTGCCTTTTATCTGAAACATTGCCTTTGCATGTGAAAATAAATCACTCCAACATTTACCTTTTTCTCATGTAGTTTGATGTACATGGTAAGTGTATACAATTTTTATTTGGCAGTGAGAAAAG
Organism: Hylobates moloch; assembly: GCF_009828535.3. Lineage (NCBI taxonomy): Eukaryota > Metazoa > Chordata > Mammalia > Primates > Hylobatidae > Hylobates > Hylobates moloch. Next base: position 1,087,772 of record NW_026652300.1, read on the forward strand.
CATTCTAGATAAAATAGAAATAGAAATAAACTATCTTTTAAAGAAAGGAAGTTCTACAAGAACTCTGCTTTTTTTTTTCTTTTCACTTTACCGTGTAAAATATGTTCAGCTGAGGCAATCACCCCTGTGTAATCACTTTATAAATTGTTTCCCTTCCTCCAAAATATTTTGCCCTCTCTCTTTCAGGCTTCAGAAACTTTTGATTGACGTATCATGTAAATTGAGAAAAATGCAAAGACTAACATGTGCAGCTTGATGAATTTGCCTGAATAAAAAATTCATGTCATCAGAATTCAGATCAAGAAACTGGACATTTCCAGCACCCAGTAACTTGCGCTCAACCTCTTATAGTTACCACATACTCTGAGCACAGGCATAACCCTGATTTTACCAACATTGATTAGTTTTGCATATGTTGTGACCTTAAAGAAAACTGAATAGCATTTAACCTCTTGTTTTGGGTGACTTTTATTTAACATTGTTTAGAGACTTATTCATGTTTTTTGTGTAGTTGCTGTTTGTATTTTCCTATTACTGTAGAGTATTTCCCTGTATAAATACAGCGTAGCTGTTTGTTCATATTGATATCAAAGAACATTTGACTAGCTATGGAGTTTTTTGGGAGTTAATATATCTATTTCAGTGAATGTATTTAGCTAGTTTTTCTGGGTATGAAATCACTGGGTCACAAGTAGTTGTATGTTTAATTTTTGTGTAAGGTACCAGTTTTTCCAAAGTAGCTGCCCAATTTGCATTTCCAACATATGTGAGTGTGATTTTCAGTTGCTCTACATTTTCTCCAACATTTGATATTGCCCATTTTTCTAAATTCTAGCCATTATGATAGCCAGTGGTTTTCATTTCTTTTCCCTGCCTGAAACTAATCAAATAGAATGTAGGGAGACCACCTGAAACTATTGATATGGAATAAAAGATGAAATGTTCCTGATTATGTAAATACAAAATTGCATGCATGATCGTGTAAAAACAATGCCAGTTTGGACTGCCAGAATGAGCCAACAGCAGGTGATGTGCTTCCCCCTGCAGAGAGCCTATGAATGAACATGTAGTCAGGGAGGTTTCACATCACCAAGATTCCTATCCCAGAAAAGCAGTTGTTAGTAGCTTTGGGAATGGAATGCGACCCTTGTGGAGAGCCTATAAATGGATGCATGGGGGGCACCTGTCCGTATGGATAAGATAGGTCTGTAAATGCCTTCATCTTACTGTGGCTCTTCTAGGCCTCTTTAAGGTTAAGGCATACTCCCTTCTGAGAATTTCTGGTCTAACGGGTTGTCTTGTTTCATGTCCTGTTTCCATGTAGTGCTTGTAACTAGCTTTTGTTGCAGTTGTTACTGCTGATTAATATCTTGCTAATCATAGGTTACAGAAAGATTTTGTTTCTGTTTTAAGGCTCTGTTAGAAATTACTGATGCACACTATATTATAAATTCTTATCTCTGTATACTGTACTTCTACATACAAATGTACTGTACTTCTACATACAAATGTTATGTTAAAGAATTACTTCATCCCCATGTGACCATCTCACCTCATAATCAAATGGCCCTAAATCCCTCAATAACCTAACCCCACTCTCACTAAACTTAATAATAAATGCTGGTATATCCAGTGCATTGTTGGCACCATGGGACCAGAAGGCGGTGACTCCCCTGGACCCAGCTTTCACTATCTTTTGTGTGTCTATTATTTCTCAACCTGCCAATCTGCCTGGAAACAAAAAGAGATCTCCATTGCATTGCAGGCTGTCTGCCAGATCCCTCAATATCTGGTGCCCAGTGTGGCCTTCTTTGTTCCTCAGCCCAGTGCATTCCGAGTATGGTTCGTGACGACTAGTCTTCAGTCTTGACGGTAAGGTCTCTGAGTACCCTTTTTCCAACTCTCCCCTTTTTGGGTTTGTCGACTGATAATATTCCAGGATTATCATCGGACAATCACAGTTTAAACACCAGGCTTATCTGTCTTTTATTAAACTTCTTAAACAGGGTGGAATCAAGGCTGATTCCAATAATCTTGTTCTCTTATTTCAGACTATTGAAAAACATTGTCCTTGGTTCCCTGACAAACGTTCTATGGACCTGTTAGACTGCAATAGAATTGGTGCCACACTCTGCCAACTCATGAGGAATGGTGTTTTACTTCCTATTTCTGTTTGGACTGACTAGGCTCTTATTCATGTTGCTTTACTTCCTTTCCAGTCTGGTAATACTCTTCAACTGCCAGAAGTTAACGTGGATGGTGAACCGCCCCCTTTACCTTGGGTAGCTGACCCCCCTACTAGTCCTCTTTCTGATGATGAAGAAGAATTTGATCTCTCCTTGTTTTCTCCCCAAGAGGAGGAACATGGTGATGATCCCCTCCCTCTGCCTCCTATCATGGAACCTACATATGTTAACTCTTCTTCTATTAAGCCATTGCCCCTCTGCCAGAGGAGGATGTGTGGCATTCTTCTGAATGGTCTCTTTCTCATTCCTCTCATCCTTTTGGACTTCTCCCCTCTTCTAAGCCCACTGTTTCTTTTGATGCTCTGGGACCCCTTCTTTCAGAGGCTTGGAACCCTGCTTCCTCCCATTCCATATCCTGGTGCCCTCACTCTCCTCTTTCTTCCTCTGCCCCTGCTAGACCTGTCCGCACTTCTATTCAGGAGGTGATGGGTACTAGGGCTTCCAGTGGTTTGGATGCCTGGCAGTTCCCCATAGCCACAGCCTCTAAGTGAGGGGTGCAAAGGCACTGCTAAAGGCTGGCGATATTATGAACCTTTCTCTTCCTATTGATTGGAATTTGTTAGCTCATGCTTCTCTTACCCCTTCTTGATTCCTACAATTTAAGACATGGTGGTCATAAGAGGCCATGATTCAAACTTCTATAATTCTGAAAATGAGACTGAAAGGTCTTATGGTATGCTTATGGGTACTAGTGATTTGTGGAATACTCCTGCTGGACAACTGGAATATAATCAACATATTTTAACTCAGGGTACTCAAGTGTATTTACGAGCATGGGAATGTATTCAAGACACAGGCAAGGCCCCTTTATCTTTTAGTGCTATTAAACAAGGTCCTTCTGAACCCTATCCTGATTTCATGACTCAACTCACAGATGCTGCTGAAAAAGCTATCTCTGATACTAGAGGAAGAGATATGGTTATCTGACTTATGGTGTTTGAAAATGCTAACACTGTCAGGCTGCCGTATGACCATTATGTCATAAAACCCAAAACATACCTGATGATGCCATAATTCCTTACTACATTAGAGCTTGTGATGGTATTGGTTCTGAAACTCATAAAGCTGTGCTCTTGGCTCAAGCCATGACCTCGTCTTTAAAAGCAGCTGCTGTTATTCCTAATGTTTCTATAACAGGTGTGCCCACTACATTTCCTGGTACTTGCTACAAGTGTGGGGGAGTAGGACAGTTTAAAAAATCTTTTCCTTTACTTAATGCTAATCCTCAACAACCTACTCCACAAACTCCAAATTTACAAAAAACACCTACTACTATTTGCCTACAATGTAAAAAAGGTAAACATTGGATGAGTTCTTGTCAATCTAAATTTGATATTAGTGGTAATCTGTTGCCTCCTTTAAACGTGGCCAACACTGTTTTTAATACCATTCCAATTCAGGGAAACGGGGGGAGGGGCCAGCCTCGGGCCCCAGTGGCAATCAGGGCCCAGGAGTTTCATTTCCCCCTCCCTGTGGCTACCGCTATAACTGCACCAGCAGTGCCACGGACTCAAGTACAAATAGTGCCACAGACATTACCTCAAATTCCATACCCAAACCCAATGCCAGTTACCCTCTCCTCTTGTCCCAGTACAATGCCTGTCCACCTCCACCACAGGAGAGGGCTCAATAGATTTATGTAGTACTCTCCCTTTGTCTTTACTCCCTTGCTCCTACTAGAGTTAAAGGGCCTTTACCTAAAAATCATACTGGTTTATTTCTGGGCAGAGCTTCATTAGCCTTAAAAGGTGTAATTGTTCATACTGGCCTTATCCATGCCAACGCTACAGATGAAATCTGTTTGGTTATTTCTACCAAATCTCCCATTTTCATTGAACCAAGAGAATGCATTGTTCTATTACTACTTCTCCCTGAACTGTGCCCCTCCGCAGAATCTGCTACTCGCACAGGAGCTGTAGAAAATACCTTTAAACAAAACAAAGCTACTTATTGGGTTAATGCTGTTTCTTCTCATCATCCCACCTGTACTATTAAAATTTCTGGAAAAAAGTTTGAAGGTTTAGTCGACACTGGGGCTTATGTTTCTATAATCACTGCTAATCAGTGGCCTTCCTCTTGGCCAAAACAACCCTCTTCAACTAATTTAGTGGGAGTTGGAAAGTCATCTGATGTATACCAAAGTTCTCTTATACTTCCTGGTATAGGACCTGATGACCAAATTTGCACTGTTCAACATTTTATTATTCCAATTTCCATAAATTTATAGTGATGTGATTTAGTGCAACAATGGGGGGCTGAGATATATATCCCTTTATCAAATTATAGTGAAGCTAGCAAAAACAAAATGTATAAAATGAATTTTGTTCCTGGAAAAGGATTGGGAGTTAATGGAGAGGGAATTAAAGAGCCCTTGGGACCCTCCCCAAAATTTAATAAATCAGGGCTTGGATATCCTTTTTAGGTGCTGTCACTGCTGAGCCTCCCCACCAATCCCTTTACAATGGATGTGTGAGTCACCTGTTTGGATAGAGCAGTGGCCACTGTCCAAACACAAGTTGGAGGCTTTAATTGAAATTGTTAATGATTTACTACAAGCAAAGACTATTGATGTCTCCTTGTCTCCATGGAACTCACCTGTGTTTGTTATACAAAAAAAGTCAGGAAAATGGAGGATGGTAACAGACTTAAGAGCCGTTAATGCAGTTATTAAGCCTACAGGGGTGTTACAATCTGGTATGCCCTCCCCCTCCCTGATTCCTAAGGAATGGCCTTTAATTATCTTTGACCTTAAAGACTGCATTTTTCATATTCCTTTAGACAAGTCAGACCGTGAAAAATTTGCTTTCACAATACCTTCCATTAACAATTCAGCTCCTGCAGCTAGATATCAATGGAAAATTTTACCTCAAGTAATAATTAACAGTTCTACTATTTGTCAGTTGTTTGTCAGCACTGTGTTACAATCTATCCAACAGACTTTTAAAAATAATTACGTTCTTCATTATATGGATGATATGCTGATTGCTGCCCCTACTAAAGATAAATTAATTCAATGTTTTACTTCTTTAAAATTAGCTGTTGCCAATGCAGGACTCCACATTGCTCCTGATAAAATTCAACAAACCACTCCTTTTCTGTACTTAGAAATGCAGCTAGAAGCTTGCTCCATTAAGCCCAAAAAGTCCAACTTCATACTTGACAATTTAAACACCTTAAATGATTTTCAAAAATTACTAGGTGACATCAAGTATCTCAGACCAACCCTAGGTATCCCTACTTATGCATTGTCTTATCTGTTTGCCACTTTATCAGGAGACACAGATTTAAACAGTCCTCACTCTCTATCTGAGCCAGCAAAACAAGAGTCGTCTTTTGTAGAACAGAGAGTGAGAGAGGCACAAGTCTCTCATATTGACCCAAATTTGCCTTTATGATTTTTATGTTTTCCTTCCTTCCAGTCTCCTACAGGAATTATAGTACAAAATGATTCTCTAGTTGAATGGATATTTCTTCCTAATTCAGCCTCTAAAACTCTTTCATTATATCTCGATCATATAGCCACTTTAATTGGGTTAGGACCTCAATGTATCATTAAAATTTCCAGCTTTGATTCAAATATTATTGTGGTCCCTTTGTCAAAAAATGAGGTTAAAAATGTCTTTTCTACATCTTTATGCTGGCACACTAGTCTGGCTGACTTCATTGGCACTATTGATAGTCATTTGCCTAAATCAAAATTTTTTAATTTCTAAGAAATACTTCCTGGATTCTACCAAAACTGACACGTTCATCACCACTAGAGACAGCCGTTACCATTTTTACTGATGGATCCAGTAATGGAAAGGCAGAATATCTAGGACCAAAAGATAAAGTCATTTCTATTCCATACACTTCTGCTCAAAAAGCTGAGTTGTTTGCTGTTAACTCTGCATTACAAGGTTTTGCTCAGCCTCTTAATATTGTTGCTGACTCAGCATATGTAGTCCATGCCATTAAGGCAACAGAAACAGTTAGCACGAAAAATATTGCTTGGCCGGGTGTGGTGGCTCACGCTTGTAATCCCAGCACCTTGGGGGGCCGAGGCGGGTGGATCACAAGGTCAGGAGATCGAGACCATGGTGAAACCCCATCTCTACTAAAAATACAAAAAAAAAAAATTAGCCGGGTGTGGTGGCGGGAGCCTGTAGTCCCAACTACTCAGAGAGGCTGAGGCAGGAGAATGGCGTGAACCCAGGGGGTGGAGCTTGCAGTGAGCTGAGATTGCGCCACTGCACTCCAGCCTGGGCAACAGAGTGAGACTCCATCTCAAAAAAAAAAAAAGAAAAGAAAAAAGAAAAAAGAAAAATACTGCTTACCGTAATCTGTTTTCCTTGTTCTCTTTGTTACAGAAAACTGTTAGAAACCAAAACCACCCTTTTTTCATCACTCACAATCATTTTCATACTAGCTTGCCTGGACCTTTAGCCGGTGGTAATTATAAAGTTGACACTCTAGTTTCTCTAGCCATTACAGATGCAGAACAATTTCATCAACTCACATACTAATGCCTCAGGTCTTAAACCTGATTATTCTCTCAGTTGGAAACAAGCTAAACAAATTGTACAACACTGTTCTCAACGTCAGGTTCTTGTCTTTCCCACACAATCTCCTGGAGTTAATCCCTGAGGCCTTTCTCCTAATGTTATCTGACAAATAGATGTTACTCATGTTCCTTCTTTTGGAAAATTAGCTTATGTGCATGTCACAGTTGACACTTTTTCCAAGTTGATCTAGGTTACCTGTCAAATCAGAGAAGGCACATCTCATGTTAAAAACATGTTTTCATGTTTTGCAGTTATGGGAATTCCTAGTGAGCTCAAAACAGACAATGATCCAGCCTAATGCAGTAAAGCTTTTAAAAATTTTCTTAATCAGTAGCATATTAAACAATATTACTGGTATTTCTCATAATCCACAGGGCCAAGCTATTGTAGAAAGAAGTAACAGAACTTTAAAATTATAATTAAACAAAAAGATGGGTATAAGCAGTTGTCTACCCATCACATACAACTAAACTGGGCATTGCCCACGTTAAGTTTTCTTAATATTCCTAAATCTAGTTCTGTTACTGCTGCCAAAAAACATTCCTCTGGTAACTGTCATATGGTAAACCAAGGAAGAGAAGTATGGTGGAAAGATGTTCAATTTAATATATGGTCAAAACATTCTATTTTAACATGGGGAAGAGGCTACGATTGTGTTTCCCCAGGTGAACATCAATCTCCTGTTTGTATTCCTGCTAGACAACTAAAATTGTGTCCTGAAAATGCATGCAACAACGAGACAGAGAAATTTACTGAAAAAGCACCACAGCAAGAAACAACTACACATCCAATCATCAAAAAGAAGAAAATGATCACGCTAACTCTTTTACAACAAACAATCCAGTCAGACACCCTGAACAACTTGTCTCCAGTGATCCAGGTCTGGCTCAACCTCTGCCTCCTCCTGATAACACTGATCCTTCTACCCTCTGTCACTCCACAGACTGTTAAAAATTATACATATTAGGCCTATATTCCTTTTCCTATCTTATTCAAGCCATGACATGGATGGATGCTCCTACTGAGGTCTATGTTAATGATAGTATTTGGATGCCTGGTCCTGTAGATGATTGTTGTCCTGCCCAACTTTCAGAAGAAGGAACCCCTTTCAATATCTCTTTAGGTTTTAGGTATCCACCTTTGTTCCTGGGACCCGCTAATGGATGTCTTTCATTTGATATTCAAACTTGGGCTGTCACACTACCATCTGGTAACTCTGTTCCTCCTTTAGGACACTTCCTATCAGGGCTCTCATTAAAACCTCTAAGGCAAATCGAAAGAGGAATCACTGATTATATTCACACATCCCAATATAAGATTTTAAGACCAGTGTGTCCTCTCAACTTGTCTTCAAATGCTGACAAATTAATATGGAAAGATTGTGTTAGCTCAGAAGGAACTGTGTTATTTAATTCTTCTCACTACACCATTGTTGATTGGGCTCCCAAAGGTCATATTCCTAATGATAGCTCTCAAGGTCACAGAGATTGTCAACATTTTCTCTATGATATTTCTTATCAAAAAAGTAGTGACGACCCTCCCCTATTATATCATTGATTTAACTCCTTTTTTCATCTTAAGTGGGAAGGGGCAGGGATTTGCTCCTCCAAAGCCAAGGCCCATTGTTCCCCACTTAGGACCTGAACATTCAGAATTGTGGAGACTAACAATAGCTATGACTGGTATGAGAGTTTGGGCTGGAGAAAGTGTTATAAGTAAATCCACTTTGTCACTTCGAAATATATATACTATATATATACCACTTAAAAGTTGTGTTAAACCACTGCATATGTTATTAGTAGGAAAGATGCATATTCAGAAACCAACATAATTATCTGTGTTAATTGTTACTTGTATACTTGTATTGAATTATCCTTTAATCAATATCATAGTATTTTAATAGTCAGAGCCAGAAAAGGTATTTGGCTCCCTGTAGCCTTACATAGGCCTTGGGAATCTTCCCCCTCTATCCAGGTTTTTAACAATATTCTACAGAAAATTCTTAAAAGGAGTAAATGATTTATTTTTACATTAATTGCAATAATAAAGGGCTTGATTACTGTTACTGCAACTGCTGCTACTGCTGGAGTTGCATTACATCAATCTATTCAAACTGTTCATTTTGTGGGATAAATGGCAAAAAAATTCTACTTGGATGTGGAATTCTCAGTCAGGTATTGATCAAAAATTGGCTAATCAAATTAATGATCTAAAACAAACTGCTATATGCATGGGAGATATAATTATGAGTTTAGAACATAGATTACAAATGCAATGTGATTGGAATACTTCTGATTTTTATATAACTGCATTTCAATATAATGAGTCTGTTCACAACTGGGAATCAGTAGAATGCCGTTTACAAGGATGTGAAGATAATTTAAGTTTAGACATAAGCAAGCTAAAATAACAGATTTTTGGGGGGGTGGAGCCAAGATGGCTGAATAGGAACCACTCCAGTCTATAGCTCCCAGCCTGAGTGACACAGAAGATGGGTGACTTCTGCATTTCTGTTTGAGGTACCAGTTTCATCTCACTAGGGAGTGCCAAACAGTGGGTGCAGGACAGTCAGTGAAGTGCACTGTGCATGAGCCAAAGCAGGGCGGGGCATTGCCTCACTCAGGAAGCACAAGGGGTCAGGGAGTATTCTTTCCTAGTCAAAGAAAGGGGTAACAGATGGCACCTGGAATATCGGGTCAGTCTCACCCTAATACTGCGCTTTTGCAACAGGCCTGGAAAATGGCACACAAGGAGATTGCGTCCCCCACCTGGCTTAGAGGGTGCTATGCCCACGGAGTCTCGCTGATTGCTAGCACAGCAGTCTGAGATCAGACTGCAAGGCGGCAGCGAGGCTGGGGGAGGGGGGCCCGCCATTGCCCAGGCTTGCATAGGTAAATGAAGCAGCCAGGAAGCTTGAAGTGGGTGGAGCCCACCACAGCTCAAAGAAGCCTGCCTGCCTCTGTAGGCTACACCTCTGGGGGCAGGGCACAGACAAACAAAAAGTCAGCAGGAACCTCCACAGACTTAAATGTCCCTGTCCGACTGACAGCTTTGAAGAGAGTAGTTGTTATCCCAGCACGCAGCTGGAGATCTGAGAACAGACAGACTGCCTCCTAAAATGGGTCCCTCACTCCTAAGCAGCCTAACTGGGAGGCACACCCCCAGTAGGGACAGACTGACACCTCACTTGGCCAGGTACTCCTCTGAGACAAAACTTCCAAAGGAACTATCAGACAGCTGAATTTGTGGTCTCACGAAAATCCGCTGTTCTGCAGCCACCGCTGCTGACACAGAGCCAAACAGGGTCTGGAGTGGACCTCTAGTAAACTCCAACAGACATGCGCTGAGGGTCCTGTCTGGTAGAAGGAAAATTAACAAACAGAAAGGACATCCACGCCAAAAACCCATCTGTACATCACCATCATCAAAGACCAAAAGTAGATAAAACCACAAAGATGGGGAAAAACCAGAGCAGAAAAACTGGAAACTCTAAAAAGCAGAGCACCTCTCCTCCTCCAAAGGAACGCAGTTCCTCACCAGCAACGCAACAAAGCTGGATGGAGGATGATTTTGACGAGTTGAGAGAAGAAGGCTTCAGATGATCAAACTAGTCTGAGCTATGGGAGGAAATTCAAAACAATAGCAAAGAAGTTAAAAACTTTGAGAAAAAGTTAGAAGAATTGATAACTAGAATAATCAATGGAGAGAAGGGCTTAAAGGAGCTGATGGAGCTGAAAGCCAAGTATCGAGAACTACGTGAAGATTGCAGAAGACTCGGTAGCAGATGCGATCAACTGGAAGAAAGGGTATCGCTGATGGAAGATGAAATGAATGAAATGAAGTGAGAAGGGAAGTATAGAGAAAAAAGAATAAAAAGAAATCGACAAAGCCTCCAAGAAATTTGGGACTATGGGAAAAGACCAAACCTACGTCTGATTGGTGTACCTGAAAATGACGGGGAGAATGGAACCAAGTTGGAAAACACTCTGCAAGATATTATCC
>NW_026652300.1:1098963-1138352 GCF_009828535.3 Hylobates moloch
TCAGCTCTGCACAAAGTGGACCTAATAGACATCTACAGAACTCTCCACCCCAAATCAACAGAATATACTTTTTTTAGAACCACACCACACCTATTCCAAAACTGACCACATAGTTGGAAGTAAAGTTCTCCTCAGCAAATGTAAAAGAACAGAAATCATAACAAACTGTCTCTCAGATCACAGTGCAATCAAACTAGAGCTCAGGATTAAGAAACTCACTCAAAACTGCTCAACTACATGGAAACTCAACAACCTGCTCCTGAATGACTATTGGATATATAATGAAATGAAGGCAGAAATAAAGATGTTCTTTGAAACCAGTGAGAACAAAGAGACAACATACCAGAATCTCTGGGACACGTTCAAAGCAGTGTGTAGAGGGAAATTTATAGCACTAAATGCCCACAAGAGAAAGCAAGAAAGATCAAAAATTGACACCCTAACATCATAATTAAAAGAACTAGAAAAGCAAGAGCAAACACATTCAAAAGCTAGCAGAAGGCTAGAAATAACTAAAATCAGAGCAGAACTGAAGGAAATAGAGACACAAAAAACTCTTCAAAAAATTAATGAATCCAGGGGCTGGTTTTTTGAAAAGATCAACAAAATTTATAGACCGCTAGCAAGACTAATAAAGAAGAAAAGAGAGAAGAATCAAATAGATGCAATAAAAAATGAAAAACAGGATATCACCACCAATCCCACAGAAATACAATCTGCCATCAGAGAATACTACAAACACCTCTATGCAAATAAACTAGAAAATCTAGAAGAAATGGATAAATTCCTCGACAAATACACCCTCCCAAGACTAAACCAGGAAGAAGTTGAGTCTCTGAGTAGACCAATAACAGGTTCTGAAATTGTGGCAATAATCAATAGCTTACCAACCAAAAAGAGTCCAGGACCTGATGGATTCACAGCCGAATTCTACCAGAGGTACAAGGAAGAACTGGTAGCATTCCTTCTGAAAGTATTTCAATCGATAGAAAAAGCGGGAATCGGCCGGGCGCGGTGGCTCACGCTTGTAATCCCAGCACTTTGGGAGGCTGAGGCGGGCGGATCACGAGGTCAGGAGATCGAGACCACAGTGAAACCCCGTCTCTACTAAAAATACAAAAAAATTAGCCGGGCGTGGTGGCGGGCGCCTGTAGTCTCAGCTACTCGGAGAGGCTGAGGCAGGAGAATGGCGTGAACCTGGGAGGCGGAGCTTGCAGTGAGCCGAGACTGCGCCACTGCACTCCAACCTGGGCGACAGAGCGAGACTCCGTCTCAAAAAAAAAAAAAAAAGAAAAAGCGGGAATCCTCCCTAACACATTTTATGAAGCCAGCATTGTCCTGATACCAAAGCCTAGCAGAGACATAACCAAAAAAGAGAATTTCAGACCAATATCCTTGATGAACATTGATGCAAAAATCCTCAATAAAATACTGGCAAATCGAATCCAGCAGCACATCAAAAAGCTTATCCACCATAATCAAGTGGGCTTCATCCCTGGGATGCAAGGCTGGTTCAACATACGCAAATCAATACATGTAATCCAGCATATAAACAGAAGCAAAGACAAAAACCACATGATTATCTCAATAGATGCAGAAAAGGCCTTTGACAAAATTCAACAACCTTCATGCTAAAAACTCTCAATAAAGTAGGTATTGATGGGACATATCTCAAAACTGAAACTATTTCTAAAGCAGCCCATAAAGGAGAAAGGAAAGAGGGACATTCTCGTTGACAAATTGCTCTAATATCCCCAGGCACAGTTCCTTGTGAAATAGTTGTTTTTCTGCACAAAATCTCTTCTCTGGATTTCCATTTATATGTTTTCTCAAAGCTATCAGATTTACTCTCAAATAAAATCATTTAGCAATTGTAAACGACTATGACTGACTGACTCCTGGTACACTTCCCAGAATTTAAGCCTTAGGAGCAAAAGTACAATTTTGATATTTTGAATGATTTAACAAATAAGCCTTTGGGACCAAAATTGCTAAATAGCATTGTTCCAGGAAGAATTGAGGGATGGTGACCTAGCCATGAATTTCTGTAAAATCTAGGATGAAGATGCAATTTTTCAACTCTAAACCCAGATCATTTGCTTCAGAAACTGACTTTAATATACCGTCAGGATGAAGAAGGGACTGGGCTCATGTATAGCAAAGTCTGCTTAATCTATACGTGACAATGAACAAGGTGAGTTAAAAATTGGAAGCTTTAAAAATTTTATACAATGGTGTTGATTCATAGGAAGCAGGCGGTTTGCCTCTGACTGTGAGGAACTCTGTGTTAAATGCAAAGAATAAGTGATCTCTTTAAACAAGCCACATAACAGTCACAGCTGATTCTGTAATGAGATACCATCACTTTAACTTCCAGGATAGGACAGAATTATCCCAAGTCTGAATCTCCTGGAGCACGGTATTTTCATATATCCAATATCCAATTCAGTGTGTCCCCTAGAAATGTAGTTTTATTGTATGGTGCAAGTGTAAATGGAGCAATAGGACTGCCCTCATGATTTGTTACTAAATCATGGCAAAGAACTATAGATAAAATACAAGGTTTTATTAGACCAAAGAGCAGTGTCTCTAGAAAAGTTTGACAGCACACTACATACTACAATAAGCACTGACTTTTTTTAAAGTCCCTTTTATAGACTGAGTCTCCCTAGTTGAGGCAGTAGACAGGGATTCCTGTGATTTTCATATAACTAAATTCTGCCTCTTCAGTGATCACCTATATGATATACTAATTACAATGAAGGTAGCTATTACAGTATGATAGACCTTGCTGAATTTCAAATGCAAAGTTATATTTCATTTTCTTATTACCTATTGCTTCAGTCTTCATAAGACTGACAACAATAGAATTTGAGAACAACAAATGTGTATTTGAAGGACAAAGAGTGAAAGAGAAGGCATAGAAATATACAGGTTATATAGCAAACCTAATTTAGATAGCTGGTTATTTCTGAGAAGGGTTTCTAAGTTCAGGAGACTTTTTTTTTTAGTACGTTTCAGGAAAATATTCAAAAGTGATCTTTTTTTGTATTGTACTGTATTGTATTGTATTGTATTGTATTGTATTGTATTGTATTGTATTGTATTGTATTGTATTGTGTGGTGTGGTGTGGTGTGGTGTGGTGTGGTATGGTATGGTATTGTATTGTATTGTATTGTATTGTATGAAATACTACTTTCCAAAGAAGATAATTTTCTCGTGGTCTCTTTGCTTTAGAAAGCAGTCTGATATTTGGGGAATCAGGAGTGGATTATCACTCTTTTGTTATCTGATGGCAGACTCTCTACTTACCATGTTTACCTTTCACCTTCTATGAAAAGATATACAGCAAACCTGTGTCTTACTCATCAACTTTTTGTACAAGGATAGATTAAAAATAGTAAAATTATAAAATCACTACCACCTAATTAATGTAGAAAGTTTGCTCACAAAATATCATTCACTGTCATCAACTGCCTATCCTGAAATTTCTTGAATAGGGAACTGATGGTGTTTGCTAATCATTAACTCTCCAGTGTGAAATTTCTGACTGCAAACATGAATTTTTAGGTGGGAGAAATATTTAAGGACACCTTTTTTCATATTTGCATGTCAAAATAACCCTAGAAACAATCCAATCCTTGGGGCCATCCATGTGACAAACAGCTTATCATACCCATTAGCATGTATTTGATAATAAAAAATGGTGTTAAGTTTTAATTTGTGTCAGAAAGACAAGTTTAAACTGAGTAGTGTTGGTTTGTCTACCCAACAAAAAAAAACTTATACCCCCACAAAATTATACCTCCACAAAAAAAATCTGGTCCAGAGAATTAATTGATTTTGCTAAGAGAAATTAGGACTGTTCAGAATCTATCCCCTAAGGTTAAAGTGTTAAGGCCAACTGTGGAACTCCAATATAGCTTTCTTTTTGTAACTGCAATATACCACACAAGATTGAATGGACAATGTGACATTATATACAGGACATGTTTCTTCCACTTCTGATGGACCTCAGACATTCCATTATTGTTTTCTGTCTTCACATCTCATAATGTTCTATGGATATAGACTATCTTTTGACTACTTGGTAACTGTGACCAGGGACTCCATTATGTTGAAATAGCAGTCAAAAATATGCTCTGTTTCTTCAAAAAAGCACTATGCATGGTCAATTTTATAGGTGAATTTTAGTAAAATTTCAATAAAGAAAATACGTTAACTTTATAAATTCCTTCAAAAATGTAAGTGTAAAACCTTCCTAGCTCATTTTATAATGCTGGTGACCCTTAGATCACCAGCATTATAAATTTTCTATGTATATTTTGCATGTCTAAAATGTTTTTTCCTATTTCACATAAACAAAGAAGAGAAAGCTCCAATACAAGCATGAAATGACAAATATTAATATTATCTAATTCCATGTTTAGAATAAACTTTCTTACCTATAAAACCATAGCAAGAACCCATCATTGTAAAGATTTATAGGTTGATAAACTGTATAAAATAATTTATATATTTATAGGTTTATAAGCTACGTAAAATGTACCAATGTACTACAACCAACGTAATCCATATGTAAACATGAATGCAGAATGAGGACCAACAGAACTATTTGCAACATACAATTCTGCCTTAGTGTTTGCTAACATTATACCTATCTCTTCCCTTTCTCATCTAGACAAGAAGTTGGAAAACTTTTTCTATAGGGTCAGGTAGTGGAAAAATGAGTATCCACAGTCTAACCAGGTGGCATGGCTGTGGTCTAATAACATTTTAATTACAAAACAGGCTGCATCCATGGAATATAAGTTATTTACCATTAGTCTGGATCATACATAGGTTTTGTTTTTAATTTTCTAATGACAGACTGGTCAAATGTTCTATTTGCCCTTATTGGTTGTTACTTCACTACAAAATATATGTTCTTTCAGCCTTCCCTCTGAAGATGAGAAACTTTAATTGTCTGAAGCTTCTACAGTCCTTCCAA
Organism: Hylobates moloch; assembly: GCF_009828535.3. Lineage (NCBI taxonomy): Eukaryota > Metazoa > Chordata > Mammalia > Primates > Hylobatidae > Hylobates > Hylobates moloch. Next base: position 1,103,955 of record NW_026652300.1, read on the forward strand.
TTGTATGGCTCACTGAATATCGATGACTGTGCAAATGACAAACAGGCTGATATTGGCCTTCCACCTAGGCCCCCCAAGAGAATACAAGGATGACTTTTCCAAAAGCAACTGATGTGAATCTTTTCGTAGCTTTTGCTGGGCAAGTGAATGCAAGCTCCTATTATGTAAAATGCATTTAGGCCTTTACTCAGGCAAGTAACATTCCAAGTTTCCAAATAAATCTTTGGAGTCATTTATAGCAAAAGAGCATCAAAGAACTTGCTTGCTTATTATTCAGGGAATGCAAACATGGCCACACATTTTTGCTAGTCTTGTATCTCATAAGACAGACAAACCATTACATAACAGTGACTGGATGCTCTGGCTCCATAACAATCCCCCACATTGACTTATAGAAAGAGGGCTCTACTTTGGCCAGGCTTGATCTTCTTTGATGAAGAAGATTTGGCCTATAATGCCAGTGCTTTGGGAGGTCAAGCAGGAGTATTACTTGAGGCCAAGAATTTGAGAACCTGGGCAACATAGTGAGACCTTGTCTCTACAAAAATGTAAAAGTAAAATGGAAGAAAGAAGGCTTTAGTAACTGCACAGCAAAAAAAAAAAAAGTCTTAACAAAAGTGGGATCCAAAAGTAAGAAAAAGGCAAATAAGTCTATCAGCTGTTCACTATCTCAACTATTCAAGAAAAGCAAAATCAAAACAATGTCATCTCTTAATCTTTTTTTCATAATTGGAATGAAATGAAATAAAAGTAATGGACAATGTTTGTAAATGTCAGGTGGCAAGGTCAATGCTATACATTGTAAGTGGGCATTTAGATCTTTCTATAGGCCAAAGTGAGAAGGAAACAGGAGAATTGCAATTTGCACGCCCCTTTGGGAAGAGGATATTGGGAAACAAGACTGGAAGTATGGGATACTAGATGTGGAAAGAGTAAAGAGATGACCATCTTAAATCTTGAGCTGCTAGTCTCGCAGGTTTCAAGTCACCCAAAGGGCTGAAAATAGAGGAGATCTCATCATGATTGTTGAGTCTGAGAATCTCCATCTCCTAGATGTAATTCTCTGTGGGTGTGCAGAGACTACCCAATGCTCCAAACATTCTGTTGAATGATGGTCAACACTAATATTGGCTCCTGACTCTGAACAATTTGAAGTGATATTCTCCAGTGGAATACTCTTCCCTGAGCCCAGTTCTTTATCCAGCCTCTTACATCACAAAGAACCTGGTCATATTCCCTGGCAGGCAGAGAACATTTTGCAGGTATTCTCAAGCTCAGCTGTTATTCAAACCACCTACAGAGCTTTAAACATCCCCCTCCCATGTCATAACCTGTACTAAGTTGAATATGCACTGGTATATTGGGACAGATTTGTCTTTTGTGTCAACATTATCTCTAATAAAGACATCAACAGCTGCTTCTTCTCCTGATGACTAACACGAGTGATGGGCATACATCTCAATCTCTGGTGGCATGTTTGGGGAAAACATGAGCCACACACACATCTGTGGCTGTTTTTCCAAAGAAGTTTGCAGGACGTTTAGTATTTATACATTTGCTTAAAGGTGCGGAGGAATGCACAGGCTTGCTGAGAACTTCAGAAAATAACTAATTCACTCCAACACACTACATTTTGCCTTTCAGCTGCCCTACACCTTGATAGGCCAGAAACTGCATCCTGAGAAATAATTAGTGATAATTTAACTAGTGTTTTGTAACTACTTATTAATAATAATCAACCTAACATCTCAGAATAGTGGAGTCCTTAATTGTTTCTGTCTTCTTCATTCATTCAACCAGCTCAACATATTAGATGTGTGAATTATGGCAAACCACTTCTTAGGACATTATTCCTTACTAAGACAATTTTGGATGGCAAGAAATACGGAAAATACTCCAATTGGCTTTAAAAAAAGCAATGTATGTTGACACATGTAGCTGAAATTCAGATGTAAGGCAATTTTGAGGGTTGGTTTAACTAATAACTCCTCCATTTTTTGTGAAATTCCTTTGGTCTTCATTTTGCATGGAGTTGGCTGCATTTTCAGCCTGCTCTCTTTCATAGTGCCAAAGTGGCTGTTGTATATCATCTATCACAAGCACACATCATTGTGTTCATAGAACAGAAGTGCTCCTACCTATGCATGATGAGCTATAATCCCAATATTAGCTCCCACTGGACTACTTAGGTCATATGTCCTCCATGTGCTGACCGGTTTAAACAAACTGAGGTTCAGCAGAGGACTAGGGTAAGGTTCAGCCTCAATTGAGGTGTGTGGTCAATGTAGATAAGTGGTGGATACTAAATGAAAATATGGGTGACATTAAAAAAGAAGATTAAATATATCATGGATAGGTAACCTACAATATGAATTCATATTAAACACATACACACACACATGCACACACACACTTTGTCTGCTTTTGTCTCTAAACAACTGATATGGTTTGGCTGTTCCCCACCCCAATCTCACCTCAAATTGTAATCATCTCCATATGTCAAGGGCAGGGCCAGGTGGAAATAAATGAATCATAGTCATGGTTTCCTGTTCTCATGGTAGTGAGTAAGTCTCATGAAATCTGGTAGTTTTATAAATGGGAGTTCTCCTGAACAAGCTCTCTTGCCTGCCACTGTGTAAAACATGCCTTTGCTCCTCATTCACCTTCTGCCATTATTTTGAGGCCTCACCAGGCACATGGATCTGTTAGTCTATTAAACCTCTTTCCTTTATAAATTACCCACTTTACCCAGTCTCGTGTATGTCTTCATTAGTAGCATAAGAACAGACTAATACAACAATCACATCTGTACATAAATATTTATAAATATAACATAAGGAAAACATGGTATATATACAGAATGCAGTACTATTCAGCCATAAAAATAATTAAACTATGTTGTTTGCATTAACATGGATGGAAACAGAATCACAGAGTTTGTTATCTGAAGTGAAACAAGCCAGACACATAAAGACAAATCGCACATGTTCTTAATCATAAGTGGGTACTAAAAATGGGTACACACGAACATAGAGAATAGAATGATAGACAATGGAGACTTGGCAGGGTGAGTGGATGGAAGGGAGATGGATGATAAAAATCACTTAATGGTACAAGGTTCATTACACAGGTGATGGATACTCAAAAATTCTGACTTGACCATTATACAATCTATGCATATAATTTCATTTGTGCCCTAACATTTACATACATAACTCTGTCCTGCCCCAAGAAACAAATATTCACTAGTTGTTATGATAAGCAGCATCCATGAGGGTCTCCAAATTATTTTGCTCTTGTGATATTTACAGCCTCATGCAGCTCCGTCCCTTCAGCTTGGATTGCACCAAGGAAGTTACTTCTACCAGAATACAGGAAAAAATGTTTCATCACTACTGAGATTAGAATTTCATCTTGTGAATCACTTCTCACCTGCTTCCTCTGAGAGACACCATTTGCAACCATTGGAGATGTCCTACAATGAAGACCGCATGTAAAAGAACTGCCATCTCTGGACAACAGCTAGCCAAGATCTGAGACTGGCAAAAACAATATCAGTGTGCCTGGAAGCAGACTCTTGTCCAGTCAAGTTTTCACATAAAACCCCAGACCCAGATTGTTGTAGGAAGTCAGGGACCCCAGATGGAGGGACCAGCGGCAGCAGAGGAACATAAATTGTGAAGATTTCATGGATATTTATCAGTTCCCAAATAATACTTTCATAATTTCTTATGCCTGTCTTTACTTTAATCTGTTAATCCAATTATCTTCATAAGCTGAGGATGTACATCATCTCAGGACCACTGTGATCATTGTGTTAACTGTACAAACTGATTGTAAAACCTGTGAGTTTGAACAAATGAAATCAGTGCACCTTGAAAAAGAACAGAATAATGGAGACTTTTAGGGAACAAGGGAAGACAACCATGAGGTCTGACTGCCTGCGGGGTCAGGCAAAAGGAGTCATATTTTTCTTCTTGAAGACAACCTATAAACTGACGTGCAGGTAGGGAAGGTGTCACTAAATTCTTTTCCTAGCAAGGAATATTAATATTAAAACTCTGGGAAAGGAATGCATTCCTGGGGGGAGGTCTATAAATGGCTGGCCTGGGAATGTCTGTCCTATGCGGTTGAGATAAGGACTGAGATAAGCTCTGGTCTCCTGCAGTACCCTCGGGCTTACTAGGGTTGGGAAACTCCACCCTGGTAAATTTGTGATCAGACTGGTTTTCTGCTTTCAAATACTTTTTTCTGTTGTTTAAGATTTTTATCAAGACAATATGTGTACTTCTGAACATAGACGCTTATGAGGAGTTCTGCTTTGCCTTTGTCCTGTTTCCTCAGAAGCATGTGATCTTTGCTCTGCTTTTTGGCTTTGAAGCATGTGATCTTTGTACCTAGTCCATGTTTGTACACCACCTCCCCTTTTGAAATCCTTAATCAAAACTTGCTGGTTTTGAGGCTCAGGTAGACATCACGATACTACCAATACCTGATGTCACCCCTGGTGGCCCAGCTGTAAAATTCCTCTCTTTGTACTCTTTTTCTTTATTTATCAGCTGGCTGACACTTACAGAAAATAGAAAGAACCTATGTTGAAATATGGGGGGCGGGTTCCCTGATTCAGATGATGTTAAATTGCAACTCTATAGGAGTGCCTATGCCAGAGGATTCAGCTCATCTGCTCCTGGATTCCTGACACACAGAACCTGTGATGTCAATAATTAAGTTGCCAAGTTTTAAGGGGATGTTTTAATGCAGCAATAGATTACAAATACAAAAATCACATCCCAAAACTGGAAACAATTTTAATATTTAACACTATGGGCCTGGTCAGCCAATTTAACTGAGATCTATGTTTTAAGAAAGATGAGTCAGTGTCACACATCTGTAATCCCAGAATTTTGAGAGGCATAGACAGGCAGATCCTGAGGCCAAGAATACAAGACCAGCCTGGCCAACATGGTAAAACCCCATCTCTATCCAAAAAAATAGAAAACATTAGCCAGCTGTGGTGGTGCACTCCTATAGTCCCAGCTACTCAGGACACTGAAGCAGAAGAATCACTTGGACATGGGGACAGAGTTTTCAGTAAGCTGAGATTGTACCACTACACTCCAGTCTGGATGACAGAGTTGAGACTCAGTGTCAAAAAAAAAGAAAAAGAAAGATGAGTTAGACCCCTTTATCTCACCCACCCACCTACTTCCTGAGCATGTCACTGTGGTCAATAAATTTAGCCTTCTATAATATCTCCAATTCTTTAAAAATTACAGTACCTATTTCATAAGATTATTGTGAATACTAAATGACACAATCCATTACTCAATAAAGTGTTTGGCAGAGAATAAATCATCAAAGAATTAAGGTTTCTTTTTTTAATTACTGTACTTATTGAAATCATACTCTTGTAGAACATTCATAAATATGAGAAATGCTCATAATATATTACTTAAAGTTAAATATATATATATATGAATGCATAGGCCAAAAAGCAAGGGGTTTGTTTGTTAAAACGTAAGTGGACTAATATTGGTGGTGTTGATAGTGGCACAACTCTATGAATTCACTTAAAACCACTAAATGTGGACTTTATGCAGGTGAGTTGTATGGTGTGGGAATTATATCTCAATAAAGTTATTAAAAATGTACACAGTGATTTTGTTTTCTGTTGTAGAACTTTGTTTGCCTCATTATACATTTTGATATTTTCTATTGTGACCATATTTTTGTTTGTTTGTTTGCTTGAGACAGTGTGTTGCTCTGTTGTCCATGCTGGAGTACAGTGGCATGATCTTGGCTCCCTGCAGCCTCAACTGCACAGGCTCAGGTGATCCTCCCTCCTCAGCCTCCCAAGCCACTGGGACCACAGGCACATGCCACCATGCACAGCTGATTTTTGTATTTTTAGTAGGGATGGGGTTTTTCCATGTTGTCCAGGCTGGTCTTGAACTCCTGGGCCCACGAAACCTGCTCGCCTCAGCCTCCTAACATGTTGGGATTACAGGCATGAGCCACCATGCCCAGCGAGCCACCAGAGCTGAACACTTTTTTAATTATCAGAATGTCTTATTAAAAATCTAAGTTTAATTTAAAAATACATGCAGCAAAGAACTGTATAGTTCTTCCACTATGAAACTTCATCTCTTCCATTATGAAACTTTAACTCAAACAGTTTGATATGGATTTATCATTCCAGGGAAGTTTAACAAACAAAACAAAATTATTTTATTTCTGCTATTCTATAAATGGCAAAACTTTTTAAGAGGTGTAAGTAAATCTGATTGCCATATGGAGTATTATATCATGTGAAAGGATAAGAAGAGCAGTGGAAATAATTTTCTAGTATTTAAAAAATAACTTTGTTTATAACCTAGCCTGAAACACTGAGAAAGAACTATTAAAAAACACAGTGAATATTGGTCCAGTATGCTGTATTGATTGGTTGGTTATTCTCTACTCAGAAGTCTGTTCAATGCCTGGGAGTCATTATCTCTTTGAATACCTTTTCATTCTTATGTGGCAAGTTTATGGGCTCAGCTGCTTCTGAGAGAACTCCTAACAACCCCACCTCCTGAACTGTTATACCCATGTTATAATTCCCTCTTTGTGTGTGGAGGGGACCTAATGACTTTCTTCTAATAAATGACATACAACAAAAATGATGAACTGCCTCTTTCATGATTGTGTCTGAAAGGTATGTAGCCACTCTCTTGGTAGCAGGCAACATCTACTACCTTTTTGACTTAAACACTTTCACGATGCATGCTGCCATGTGTTGGAAGCTAGCACAGCAAAGAAATAGAGACCTCTGTCAAACTCATCAAGTCCATCAACCTATCCATTAGCCCGCCAACCTACAAGAAATCAAATCTGAATTCTGCCAGCAACTGCATGAGCTGAAAGTGGAATATTTTTCTGTTAAGCCTTAACAGGATAATGGCCAGAGAACCCAGATAACCTGTGCCCAGGTTCCTAACCAGAGACCCTGTGAGATGACACACTTGTGTTGTTCTAAGCCACTAACTTTTGGAATACTTTGTTCTGTAATAATCAATAACTAATAAGGTCTATTACCTTGTTTACCAAATGAGAAAGACATTATTTTGGGACAACTAAAAGGAGTGCCATTTTTATATAAGTGGAGATAACTCTCCAATTTCTTATGCGAAGAAGTGTTCTCACCAGGAAATACAATATTTCAACAAGTTGTCAGATTTTGATAAAAATCTAGTTGATAGATCATTCATAAATGGATGGTGCATAGGAAGTAAGAAAGCAGTTTTTTTGAAAGCAAACTGAGCTCAGTTCTTTTGAAAGCAAACTGAGTCTTCTGAAAGCAAACTGAGTCCTTTGAAAGCAAACTAATCTTACTTTCTTGCAAAATGCCACAAAGCACCTGTGTCTGACAGAATCCTAAACTCAGGCTGTCATTTTTGCCCCCCACCCCCAAGTCTATGCCCTTTCTTGTTATGGTAAGAATCAAAGTCTACAAGTCTTTGTTTCCACAGGGGAAATTTTCACTATGTAATTCTGAATGCTTCTTTCTTAATTTGTAGGGATTTCATGGGGGTAATTTGAAATCTGTGTGTAGGCTATGTTATGTACACACTATTAAGATCAGACTGTTTTTGCTCTCTGAGTGGATTCTTCATGGGGCTTCAATAGCAATTATGTCTTTTGGATAATAATAGGTTTACATCTGAGCGTTTTCCATTATGCAATGAGATAAATGGCCAATTACCCCAGCTGTACACTGCATGAGCTGTGTATTTAGAAAGTCTCATGTCATCACTCTGACCACAGCTAATGTACATATATGGAATGTTTTCTGGAAAAATAATGTGACCCCCATTTAATTCCTCAAAAAATAAAGCTGGATTTGAACTTTGCTATGTATCAAAAACATTATTTTTAAGACATAAGGTATTCTTCCCTCTGTAGATTTTATTCTTAAGGAGTAAAAGATGTTTTCTTCCTGCTAACCTCAACATATATTCAGAATGTTTTTGTATGTAAAATAAAGAGTACTTTATAGTTCACAATTTTTTTTCATGTTTTCACCCGTGAACATATGACATATGTGAGAAATATATTATGTATCTACTCTTCAGAAAAGAGTAATGGGAAGCTGTTTTCAGGGTAGTGGTCAATGTCAGTTATAGATGTAAAACAGCAGGCAGACAGAGTTAAGCAAGACATTCCAGCTGTAAATTGCACATGATTCCCACAGTGTAGCCCATCTCTGCTATCTGTATTGGGTATTATATAATAAAATAATGCTTCTCAGCTGAACGAGTACAAATGGAGTCATTTAGAGGAGCAGAACATTTCAATTCCCTAGCAATGCTTCTCCCTGGTAATGCCCATCTCAGAATTTGAGTCCTAAACATCTCATCCAGCCATTCATTATTTTTTGCTTCTTTCATTGTACGTATCTTGCATTGCTATTAAACCAACATTTTGCTTCATCAATATAAAAAGATGCATATTTGCATTCTACATGTTTCCAGTTGGCTTAATATTTATAGTACAAGTGTTCATTCCCTTATTAGATTAAAACATTAAGCTATATATTTTAACACCTTTGCTTAAAAATATTTTAAGTACTCTCACACTTCTACCCCTCAAAAACTCTTACCATACTAAAATTCTGTGTATTTTTAAAACTCCAAATCATAACTGGCACTTTTACTTCAAAAGTGTATGGCTAGCTGCTAGTAATTTTCAAGATATTTGAATTCCCAAATCCCATTCAGAATACTACCTCTGTATTTTTCAGTCTTCAAAGAGACTTAGTTTATAGATAAATGCATTCTTCACTGTATAAATTAATATACATTTAATAAAAATTAGCTACATCTAATTTCTTAACATACACAACTTCTAAGGAAAAGGTAAAACACAAAAATAGCATAATTTTCTAAACAACCGTTTAACAAGGTGTCCAGGTGATAGTTTACTTTGACCTAATATAACACAATGTTTTCTGAATATTATAACTAAAAGTATATAAAATTGTCATAGGTTATAATATAGATTTTTATAGTCAAAGTCACATTAATATTGTATGCCTATGAAAGAAACGTGAGATTGTCTCATGTTGATCATACGTGAATGAGGGCTAATTAAAAATACTAGATGAATTCAAAGTGAAACAACAAATATAATATGATTTTCTCCTCTACATAAATCGTCCTTGAAAATCTAGTCGAAGAGGCAGTCTTTAGTTGCCATCGACACGTATCTATTTTTATAATAAAAGCAACATCATTGCTTGATAATGATGTTTTGAGAATATTTTGAATATTACTGAATTATCCACTCTTCCAAAACAGTGAAGTTATTGACTAAAGATGGCCAATTAGAGAAGAATAAGAAAAGTCCAAAAATAGGCTTTATTTGGATTAAGATGGTGAAAATCTAATTTTCTGGAAATTATACAATCTCTGAAGCTTCAGTGAGTTAATGTATAATATTTCACTAAAGTATACATACCACAAACCTTGCAGCATTAAACCCAAATAATGACAAAAACAGAAATGAAGAGTGAACTCAAAATTTTCACAGTTCAGTTTGTATTTTTCTTGAATTATTTAAATAGGTAACCACAATGATCAGACTCAGTGCACATTTTTCCCCAAATAACAAATATCCTCATTCCTGAGTAGCTGACAAATTAAGTTAGCTACAAGTAGTTACAAATTAAGTAATTTGTTCACAAAGATGTTGGAAGTCCTGTTATCAGGCAGACATGCAGGAAGGTCATATCATGGACAGTTGCAGAACTCAGATATTAAAAGCAAACACTATTCCTTAGTTCTGTAATTTTCAGGAAGCCTCTCTAAAACTCAAGAAACTCAACTGTAAAATGAGAAAAAGAAAAACAAAAGACAGGAACTCCCATGATAGGAATATTGTGGATAAATAAGCTAATTATATGTAAAAGTTTTACTGTAGTGGCTGGCACATAAATCTTCAATAATGAGAATAGTTTTATTATTGAGGACTTATGATAAAATTTGGCCAGTGAATAGCAGTGTTCTGTGAAGTATATACTGCTTTGTCTTGCTGGAAAAGGAAGGAGCAAACAGAATTGAGAACTGGCAAAAATTGTTGTGGGAAGAGCATGCCATGTTTGGAAATGTGCTTGAAGATTGGGCATATAAACAGGTTATTAAATAAAGGGGACTCTTTTTTGCTATTTCCTGGCAACAAGATGTGTCTGTGTGTGTGTGTGAGTATGTACATATGTGTAATTGGGAGAAAAAGAAACGAAAGTAAATTTCCTGCAATCAGATCAAATTGGAGTGATTGTGGGAGACACAGAGACCAAAAGAGTAAACTAGCATTGATGTCAAAAAATCCATTTTTGTAGAGAGGTAAGAAGGACTTTCAGAGTCTCTAAGGGAGGATTTAGTGTTTTGTCACAAGATGTGGATGAATAATGGACATGGTGTTGAAACCACCTCTGCAAAATTATAACTGATTAAATTGTGACAGAGAAAGGGATTAGACCTAACCAATTCCATCTTACTTCTAAGCTTTAAGTTGTCCTTGTTCATCCCTGGGTGTAGGTTGAACTAACTTTGGGAAGGAATAGAGTTCACAATTTGACTCTGAAACAAAATTGATAATAGCCCTTTCTGAAAAGACTCCCTTCTTTCCTGGGGATGAGTCTGCCTTTGCAGGACTAACCAAATTATCTTTAAAAACTCTGATACCTGAATGCTTAGGGAGACCAATTTGAATAATAAGAAAACTGCAGTCTCCAGCACAGCCAGCTCTGCTTGAATTACTCTTTCTCTGTTGCAATTCCCCTGTCTTGACAAATCAACTCTGTCTAGACCTAGTGGAAGGTAGAAACACTGGGCAGTTACACTGTCAAGCACGGAGATTGGGGCTTCTGTTTCATTGTTTGGAGAGCCATGAGGACACCATGCACAAATGTGATGGAGTCACCATTTACACTCAGTTATTAGATCTTTGGTGGAAGGAGGAGAGCCATGGCCAGGCTTTGCTCTAACGCAATGAATGGTTCCTCACATAAGGTGATCATCACAGTATAACAAGAGCAATAAACTTGAAAGTGACTAGTTCAACATAAACAAATAACAAGATAGTATTAAATAGGTTTTTTTTTTCACTTTCAAGACTTTTGATTGTGATGGCTAAAAAGGGAGACAAAAGATGAGCAGAAAAAAACGTCTTTTGACTTTGTATTTAAAGATGCACTTCAAAAATTAATTGTGAGAAGTAGATTTCTTTTTTATTTTTCCTTTCTAAATTATAGGCTCATTAAAATTCCCTGGAAGATAATCCACAGTATCAACAACCCTCAGTTAATAATGTGAATAATATGTAAATAAATCATTATCTGGTATTTAACAAAGAAATCTTGCAATGGAGGAGTAGGTTGACGTTTCCACTCTGTCAGTCATTCAGGAGAAATATCTTTAAATATGAAATTGCAAAACTGAATCTTGTTTGTGTTGTTGTCTTTGATAATGTTCAAATATCAAGGCTCATTAAGTATCATCTTCAACAAAAAGGAGCATAATGGGAAAAAGTGCAATATCTTCTGAAGATTTTTAACTCAGGCTGGGCACAGTGGTTCATGCCTGTACTCCCAGTACTTTTGGAGGGCAACCTGGGTGAATCTGCTGAGGTTAGAAGTTCGAAATCAGCCTGGCCAACATGGCAAAACTCCATCTGTACTAAAATTACAAAATTTAGCCAGGTGTCATGGCGTGCTCCTGTAGTACCAATTACTCTGGAGACTGAGGCATGAGGATTGCTTGAACCTGGGAGGCAATGGCTGCAGTGAGCTGAGATAGCACCATAGTACTCCAGCCAGCCTGTGTGATGGAGCAAGACTCCCTCTAAAACAAAACAAAACAAAACAAAACAAAACAAAGACTTCAAAAGCATACATACCATTGCAAAAGTTGCAGAATCATTGAGAAACAAGAGAAAAAAATTAAAGCCTTGGGGGGAAATGTTGCAATACAAGGCAAAGTGAATGAATACAGAAATAACACCAGTTCATGTTATTTTTAGAAAAAAATAAATGAATCAAAACAATGAAACAGGTAATCTGAGAACTGTTTACAGAGTACCATCCTGGGGTTTGTGTTTGTCAGTAAAGTTACAAATTGTGATTCTTAGTTCTGCCCGGACAATTATACCTATATCCTCCTCTTTCTTCAGATTTATTTTGTTTTTGTATAATTTCAGAGGACTGTTCAATTGGCAATGTCCTCAGTGAGTCAGGATAAGGTTCTCACTACATGGAAGAATACAACTTGCTTCTCAGATTATGGAAAAGTTAAAAGCATCTGCATTTTGGTGAGATGACTAGATTAAATTGGAGCCCAAAGGAGAAATTCCCATTTGTACCATCTCTAGTCTTCCTGAAGTTGTAGAGACTACAGAGAGATCAAAAAGAATTGACTCTATATTTTCAGTGCTTCATTGTTTTCCACCCAATAAAGTGTACTTTTGGTCTCAAATGCTGAGATAATTTCATTTTCTTAAAAAAAAAAACTACATGGAGATAAATGTTTTACCTTCCTCCAACCATAAAAGTGTTATGAACATCGTGATAATATTTTTAAATAAGTGATGTACTTTTTACTTTTTTATTTGTTTTTTATTTTTATTTTCAATTATCATGAATTTATAATGGTAGCAAATGTTTATGAGGTACATGTGACATTTTGAAAGAACCACACAGTGAATCTCTTCTTAAGTTATGAATTGATAATATGAATAACTGTCTAGTTCTAGGGTACAAAAAAGCCACTTATTAATATTAATACACACTTATAAAGAACCTAGGGGATATTGTATGCTTTGAACTAGAAAAAGAAAGTGAAAGAACATATCATTTTTTCTTTAGGTGATTTGAATTCTCTTGAATATAGCAGAAAAATACTTACAAAGATGTATAACAGACTGGTATATGTTATGCACCAAAGGTGTCTAAATTCTGAACTGTTGAGTGAATGAACAGGACAGGATTTTAGAGAAACAAAGCAGGAACTTCAAATAAAGCCTTCAAACGAAAATAGAATTTGAGCTGACACTCCCTGACCTCAATATTTTATTTAAGAAAAATTTCAGACATAAGGCAACATTGAAAGAATTTTAATCGTCCACCTACCACAATATATGTGGTAGGTGGATGCTCCCTTTAAATTACTATAAATCGTCTTCTTAAGTTCATATACTAGTATACTATTTCCATGAAATATCTATCTATGTATGCATCCCTATATGCATTCATTCATCCATCTTATTTTTGGATTCATTTTGAAGCAAATTTCACACATAAATACATTTCTTTTTACACTTTTCAGTGTGCAAAACAGGAACTACATATTAATATTTATTTATAGCTGTTGATGTAGGTTTTACATGAAAGGAGATGCACACATATTAACATTACATTCTCTGAGTTTTAAAAAATATATACATCTGCAAAACCAAACCCTTTTCAAGATAGGAAATACTGCCAACCCAGAGAAATCTTTTATTTCTCTTTCCAGTCAAGTCTAGCCTCAGCAACACCATCTCAACCCCCTTCAGAGGTAACTGCTATCTTCTGGTTTTCCCAGTATAGATTAGTTTTTGCCATCCTGAAACTTTCTTTAAGTAGAATAACACACTACACATTCTATTGTGTAATATTTCTTTCACTCTGCAGAAGAGTTTTGAGATTTTTCTATTTCTGGTGTGTACTGTTAGTCTATTCTTTTGTATTTCAGAGTACGTATTTGTATGAAAATACCAAACTTTGGTTATTTATTTGGTTACATCTTCCAATTCAAGTATACTTGGATAATTTGTTTAAGCTTTATTGAGGTATAAATGATATACCAAAAATTGCACATATTTAATGTATACCTTTCAATGAGATTGAACATATTATACTCCCATGATATCCCCATCAAAATCAAGGTCCTAAAAATTATGTATCCAACACTTCTGAAAATTTCCTTGTGGTAAAGATACTTAGAATGAGGTGTATTCTGTTTACATATTTTGTGGTAAGAACACTTAGAATGAGATATATTCTCTTTACATATTTTTAAATGCACCATACTGCATTGTTAACTGCAGATACTATTTCTTACAGCAAATCTCTGGAACTTATTTTGCACAACTGAAACTTTATACCCATGAGAAACAAGTCTGCATTTTCTCTTCCCCCAATCCCTGGCAATCCTATTTCAAATGCCTTATATAGGTGGAATGATGCTGTATTTGTGCAGTAGTGGCTGGCTTAATTCACTCACCATAAGGTCATCCAGGTACATCCATGTTACTGCAAATGGTAGGATTTACTTCTTTTTATGGGTGAATAATATTTCCATTGTGTGTATGTGCCACAGTTTCTCTATCTATTCATCTGTGGATGGACATTCAGGTTGTTTCCATATCTTGGCTACTGTGACTAGTGCTTCACTTGGAGAATTTTAAACTGTAGGCTACTAGGTGTAAATCTATGCCATAAACATTCTTATAAAGTCTTTATGAAGACATATATTACCATTTCCATCTGACATTAATGCAGTCATTTCAGCATATTTGTGCTTGCTGCTTGACCAGTATATTTTTTCCCATCCATTTGCATTCAGACTATGTACAAAATGCTTGTTTATAGACTACGTATTTTTTGCTTATTGACCCATTGTGTCAATTTGTTTTATTGAATTTTTTTATTCCATCAATATTTATTATAAGTTAATATTTATCTTTTGATTTTATTTTTGTGCCTTTTTTCTTGATGACTTTTGTGATTTTATTTTTTTAACTTTAAGTTCAGGTGTACAGGTGCTGTTTTGTTACACAGGTAAACTTGTGTTGTGGTGATTTGTTCAACAGGTTATTTAATTACTCAGGTATTTAGATTCTGCTATCAATTATTGATTGGATTTTGAGCTATCTTTAATGGTTGCAATAGGGAATACACACATTCTTAGCTTTTCGTAGCCTAAAGTTAATATTGTACCACCACACATAAAATGCGGAAAACTCACAACTATTCAGGTTCGTTTACTAACTCCCCCCAGCTTACCGTACATTACACAGGCTTTTACATTTACCTAGGTATTTACCACTTCTGATATTATTCATTCTAAGATCTAAGTTTTACCTCCAATTCTTACATTTTCATATCATTCAGTTTTGTGAGTGATGCAGTTCTAGTTTTCTTTTCCCTAAAAGTACCTTTTGTTACCTTCAGTCTTAAACAATACTTTTGCTTAATATAAAACTCAATAATGTTTAACTAGCATGTCAAAAATGTGGCTCCATAGTCTTTTTGTCTCCATATTTGTGAAGAAGACTGGACAATTATCTAAAGTGTAAATAACTCATCATTTTCCTCTGGCAGCTTTCAAGATTTTCTTTTTACCATTGTGTTGCAGCAGTTTGACTCCACTGTGTTTACATATCCTTTTCTTACTGTTTATTCCGCTGATGTTTATTAAACTGTTGAATGTGGGTGTAAACCACTGCATCAAGGAAATTTTATTCAACTATATTTAGTGTAGCATTTCCCCACCCCTTTCGCCTCCTGAGATTCCAACTACACATTAGCTAAATCGTTCCTACATTGTGATACTGATTCAGGTGGTGTGATTATTTCCTTCAATGTCTCTTGTCTCCCTCTGTCATTCTCAATACTTTCTAGGAATCTGTCTTTAGGATAACTTATTCTTTTCTATCCATTCTTGTGCTAAATTCATCCAGTTAATTGTTTATTTCAGGTATTATATTTTTTGCTTTCAGTATTTCCACTTGGATTTTATTTTCCATTGTCCCTCCTTTTCTACTGAGATTCCCTATTTTCTCATTATCTTAGAATATATTTCTTATTCATCTGAGGCATATTATAATGGCTGTCACAGACAACTACCTTGTCCTGTAGTTCCAATATCCGGTTCCTCTTGATGGAAAGGTGGGCTGATCTCTGTTGATGGTCTTTTTTCTTGAGAATGTATCCTATATTCCCCATTCATTGTATTTTGAGTAACTTTTGATTTTGTTCTGAATATTGGAAATGTTATGTTGAGGTTACTGAGGGCCTTATTAATTTGTATACTTTTGTGTGTGTGTGTGTGCATTTAGCGAGATAATTGCTTTTGTAAGAAAGCAGGCTCCTAAGAGAGCCAGAGTGACACCACTTAAAAATCAACTCCATCTTAAAACTAGCAAAGCATATTTCCGGTCAGTCATGATCTATGGTTGGAAGATGTTTATAGTTGAAGAAACAACCCAAAGACATCTACCAGGAAACACTCCTGCAACAAAAGAAATTCCAGATGTCCCAATACCCATAACAATATATGCTTAATAAACTTGCTTTTTTTTACCGCAAGTGACTTGCCTTAAATTCCTTCCTGAGTGGGATGAAAGAACCCTTTCTTGAGGTCTGTATTGAGATCCCTTTTTCTGGGTAATACTTTCATTAGACACCAAATACCTACACAGTTTCTGGATGGCAGATAAAATTTCAACTTAGTTATTTTTTGTTTGAGATGATTTGACTCTGTTGTACATGTGCCATCTAGAGAGTTGAGACAAATTTAGACAGATAATTTAGGGTTCTTTGTATGTGAATATATTCATCTTGGGATATACCCCTTCACTTTCCAAAGCATATAGTTGCCCCCAATTCTTTAATTTCTTCTGGCTAGAAAAGCCGTAGGCTTTCTATAGGAATTCTAGCTGAAGTGTTAATTGTGATGTATTCTCTGGCTAAAATCTGTAAGAATGGAAATCTCAAACTTGTGGTTTGTTTTATCCATGTACCAACTTCCCTCCAAAATCAGCCTGCTTATATTTACTTTCTTCTGACTTCACATAGTTGATGTGTGTCTCTTCCCTAGATTTTATTCTTATTACCTGAGCATTTATTGGTGCAGTATTGGCTTCACTGGATACACAGAAGTGAAACTCCTGAACTGAGTTTCTACAGAATTTGATACTTAAGTAAGCAAAAATCAGAGAGTGATGAACTACATACAAGATAAATATGCCTATCAGAGATTCTGGGGCACATTCAAGTGTGCTTCATGTGCAGTGAAAGAAATATGGTGGCCCATTTTGGTTTAATATAAGTGGGAAGCTAGATACCAAGGCTGGAAGAAAATCATGCCCTTATAATTGTCAGGGTAAGTGGCTAGATTGGGTCTTGTCCAACGGCTGAAAATTAGAGCTGGGAGGTTGGAGGAGCTAACTGTGAATCTTCACATTACCTATTATGGTCGTGGAGAACAAACACCAAGAATTGTGTCAGAGGAAAGAAATCACAATGATAGAGATAGGAAAACTTGAGGGTGGATCTTTTTTAACTAGCATAAGAATCAGGAGGTTGTATATTCAGATTGTAAAATGGAGTGACAGAGCATCGACTGATGAATGGATGAATATAATGTGATAATTTATATAGTGAAATTTTATTTGGCAATAAAAAGAAAGATGTACCAATGCATGCTACATCACAGATACATGTTGAAAATATCACACCAACTGAAAAAGACAGATAATATAGGCACCCATTGAACAAATCCATTTATATAAAAATGGAAGAGACAGAAGAAGAGGCAAATGGCTTTCTCTTCATTTTCTCTTACACTGGCATTTTGCAGAAGAAAACCCCTGCATGTTTACTCTTGTCTTGACCTCTGCTTCTCATGGAACATGAGATAAGGTAAGAATCCATCCAAGCATCCTGAAGTTTTCATACCAGCATCTCATGCAATTTCTTCCTCCAGGTGCCATGGCACTATGCCTTCACCCTTCATTTATTTATCTGTCTTATTTGATTGCAAGATCATTGAAACCAAAAACATCTTCTTATTTTTCAAGCCTACTATCCTATGTGACACAGCCCTGATGCTTAAAAATTGTGGAAAGAATAAACGAAAGAACACAGTCTGATGAAACTGCATGAGATGAAATTACCCAAATGCTGGTGAGGATGTGGGAAAAAAAAGGGAGGAACCACTTGTACACTGTTAGTGGGAAAGTAAATTAGTTGGGCCACTATGGAGAACAGTCAGGAGGTTTCTCAAAAGACTAAAAAGAGAACTACCATATGATCTAGCAATCTTACTACTGGGTATACACCCAAAAGAAAGGAAATCAGTATATGGAAGAGACATCAACAGTCCCGTGTTTACTGCAGCACTACTCACAATCACCAAGGCATGGATTCAGCATAAGTAATCATTAAGAGATGAATGGCTAAAGAAAATGAGGTACCTATACATAATGGATGATGGCTGACAGGAAGCAGGACTGGATTGCAGCTCTCGACAGAGCAGCATGCAGAGGCTTGCATTGTGAGTTTTCGCTCCAGATCAACTGCAAGAAGAAACCAGCAATCCTGAGAAGATCCATATACCTTCTGAAGGAAGCGGACTGCTTTTGCAGGACTGGGGAGACACCTCAAATACTGTGAGTGCCCCAACTGTGGAAGTGGGAAAGGTAGATCCTTCTCTCCTGAACACACACCTCCCCTGGAGAAGCTGAATGTCTCTTTCCAGGAGAGGTTTCTGACTTCACCTGGTGTTGAGTCAAGTTAGGGAGCCAAGTGAAATACAACGGTAGAGGAAGCAGCAGAAAGGTCCTGGGAGCTCGCTGGGTCCCCAAGCAGCCCATTCCTGCTTGGCACCACATATACTCAATGAAATTTATCCATCCATGAAAAAGAAAAAAATCCTCTCATTGACAAGAACATGGATGGAACTGGAAGACATTATGTAAAGTGAAATAAGCCAGGCACAGAAAGACAAATTTTGCATGTTCTCACTCATATGTGGGAGCTAATTTTTTTTTCATTGAACTTATGGAAATAGAGAGTAGAATCATGGTTACCAGAGGCTGAGAAAGGGAGTGATGCAGAGGGGAGGATAAAATGGGGATGGTTGATGGGTGCAAAAATAGCAGTTAGATAGAAGGAATAAAATCTAGTGTTCAGTAGCACAGTATGGTGACTATAGTTAATCACTGTTGTATATTTCAAAATAACTAAAAGAATAGAATCATGAAAAATATCACATGTACTTCATAAATATATACAATGTCCATACAATATATACAGTCTGTAATAATTAAAAATTAAAAATTATGACAAAAACAGTAAATTATAATATCTGGTTAATTTCAGAGCCAACTGTCCATCTCTATACATCACTGTCATAACCCCTAAAAATTCAGATTCAAGGTATGCTCTCTATTTGTATGTCCTTTGTATCATTCTCAGTTAGTGGCCTCTGCAGATACTGCAATGCTTCTCATTACTTGCCATGCTTTGTGTGTGTGGCTGCTTAAACTACTTACGGCCTTTTTTTTTCATGTGATTTGAGAGTGAAACACAAAGTGTACTATATCAGCTTCACTACTCCTCTTCTCTCACAGAGGGAATAGCTTAATAAAATAAGACATGCATTCTAAGTGGGTGATATCTTTTAGGAATGCCACAAATGTAGTAACAGGAAAATCAGGAACCAAATTGCTATTGCAATTCTAGTCAATATTTTCCAAATGTTAGTGAGCATGTACTACCCTTGGAAATCTACATTAAGGGAAACAATAACTAAAATAGCAGCCGTAGACATGATAATTTGCTACATACAAATGAATTTTTTTTTACAATAAAGAATGAATCATAATTTGCCCTAGGGAATCCATGAATAGTGTTAAGGAAATGTAACTTCTGCTAACTATATTAGATAATTTACCTCCAGCTCCTATATTCCTAGTACCTAGATTCAGGAGAATGTGGCTGTACAGTAAAACATACTTGTACTCCTTTATGAAGTATAATACATTGGATCAATCCCTATAATGACTATGCTGTATGGCTCAAAGTTTTTGTGATCATCATAGAGTGAAATATGGCTCATTTCAAATACTATTAACTTCTCTAATAAATGTACATATGCAGTGTGTTTTAAGCATAAATTTTGCTTCTAATGATTTCAATGTGGCTGACAAGGTCATAGTTTTTAAAAATTATAATGAAAGAAATTTCCATCTTGAACTATATTCACCGTGTCAGATTATGGAAAATTGAGCTCATAATAAAACACTGTCTCTTTTTTTATAAACCAGTGTTGTTGGTTTCATGGGCATATATATTAAAAACGAATATTCTTTTGTGGGTTATATATAATGATATCTTTAATCCCAAAGTCCTTGTTAGCTGAAAGATGCCAAAATGTGCTTTCATAATACAGAGCAATTTTTTCATATGGAACCAAAATCTAAATGGCAAAAAAATGTTTTTGGTATGATAACCTTAAGAATCATTTACATTATAAAATATTTTTTATTCAAGACCCAAGAAGCAATGCCATCTGATCAATTGTGTCTCTTTGGCATTATGCTTTATTTGCCATGTAGTCTAACAAACATTATCATGACTTTACCAGATCATTATAGATACCAGAAAATGATCAATATTTTTTTCCAGAATAAAGTCAAATCTCACATATTTCATAAGTTTTAGAAACCCATTTTTAAAAACAACACAGATGTCATGAATATAAACAATTTGCCTTCCAATAGCAATGCCTGCCTGATGCTAAATGGCCCTGATATATACACACAACTAATATGTATAAAAATTATATATTTATATATTTATTTTTTTTCTGTCACCCAGGCAGGAGTGCAGTGGCATGATCTCGGCTCACTGCAACCTCAACCTTCCAGGTTCGAGAGATTCTCCTGCCTCAGCGTCTTGTGTAGCTGGGACTACAGGTGCATATCATCAAACCCAACAAATTTTTGGTATTTTTAGTAGAGACGGGGTTTCACTCTTTTAGACAGGATGGGCTCCTGCTATTAAATGAAGAGGAAAATGTTATTCCTGAGTGAACACCATAGCACATTTCAAATGCCTCTATTTGGTAGTTTCTAAAATTTCTTCTTTTAGCTTTTTGTCATATCCAGAATGTCCAAGTTGTCTTTTTTGAAAACAAAAAAACATTTTTTTTTTTTTTGACGAATTTTCTGATTACAAATGTGGAGTAACCCTCTGTACTGTAACCTTTCTCATATCATGGTCATTTCATAATAATTTAACCTGTCAAAGAGTCATCTATTTTCAGATGCATGAAGGCAATAAATAAAGAGAAGGAGCAGATAAAGGTAGATCAGGAAGAAACCAGGGAAAAAATCAATAAGCCAAACTCAAGCAAAATTTCAGTAATAACAAATAATGATTACCAGTTAGGAAAAGCAGTTATGCGTGTGCTAAAAGTGGAACATAAGTAACACGATATTTTATTTGAAGAGACATCATGCCTTTTAGCATGTTTAATAATTATGTTGTTCCTAGAATTCACAGCTTACCATGCAATTACTTTTCTGTAAGGTACAGCTTACCTCCTGTAAATCTGTAATAGTGTACTGATACTGGGCATTTTCTCCACACATGCCAATTCATATATTTAAGTTAAGCTTCTTATAAGAAAATAATAGTGTACTTTTTTCTAAAATTATTTTTCATCACTAATGATTTTGAATTTAGTACTATTTTTTCTAATGACATTCAGGTTAATCTATTTTGACCAATTATTTTATTCTTCAATGGATAGTCACTTTAAATTTTGTTCCTTTAATTCCATGTTTAACATATATTGGTGGAAGAGGATGTAGGGTCTTGCCATTGTATAATTACCATTGAACTTCTGTATACTAGTTAATGGTTAAATATGTAGCTACAAGATTTAGTGACATATTAGAAGCAACACAGCAATTTAAATTATAATATCCATACTTTAAAATGACAATTACAGGACCATATAAATATATCTAACCTAGAGGTGGAGACAAGATGGCCAAATAGGAACAGCTCTGGTCTACAGCTCCCAGCGTGAGCGACACAGAAGACAGGTGATTTCTGCATTTCCATTTGAGACACTGGGTTCATCTCACTAGGGAGTGCCAAACTGTGTGCAGGACAGTCGTTGCAGTGCACTGTGCGTAAGCCGAACCAAGGTGAGGCATTGCCTCACTCGGGAAGTGCAAGGGGTCAGGGAGTTCCCTTTCCTAGTCAAAGAAAGGGGTAACAGGCGGCACCTGGAAAATTGGGTCAGTCGCACCCTAATACTGCGCTTTTCCAACGGGCTTGGAAAATGGCACACCAGGAGATTGTGTTCCGCACGTGGCTCTGAGGGTTCTATGCCCATGGAGTCTCGCTGATTGCTAGCACAGCAGTCTGAGATCAAACTGCAAGGTGGCAGCGAGGCTTGGGGAGGGGTGCCAGCCATTGCTCAGGCTTGGTTAGGTAAACAAACCAGCCAGGAAGCTCGAACTGGGTGGAGCCCACCACAGCTCAAGGAGGCCTGCCTGCTTCTGTAGACTCCACCTCTAGGGGCAGGGCACAGACAAACAAAAAGTCAGCAGGAACCTCTGCAGACTTAAATGTCCCTGTCTGACAGCTTTGGAGAGAATAGTGGTTCTCCCAGCATGCAGCTGGAGATCTGAGAATGGGCAGACTGCCTCCTAAAGTGGGTCCCGGACCCCCAAGCAGCCTAACTGGGAGGCACACATCAGTAGGGACAGACTGACACCTCACTCGGCCAGGTAATCCTCTGAGACAAAACTTCCAGAGGAACTATCAGACAGCTGAATTTGCGGTCTCAAGAAAATCTGCTTTTCGGCAGCCACCGCTGCTGACACACAGCCAAACAGGGTCTGGAGTGGACCTCTAGTAAACTTCAACAGACCTGCAGCTGAGAGTCCTGTCTCGTAGAAGGAAAACTAACAAACAGAAAGGACATCCACACCAAAAACCCATCTGTACATCACCATCATCAAAGACCAAAAGTAGATAAAACTGCAAAGATGGAGAAAAAACAGAGCAGAAAAACTGGAAACTCTAAAAAGCAGAGCACCTCTCCTCCTCCAAAGGAGCGCAGTTCCTCACCAGCAACGGAACAAAGCTGGACGGAGAATGACTTTGACGAGTTGAGAGAAGAAGGCTTCAGATAATCAAACTACTCCGAGCTACAGAAGGAAATTCAAAACAATGGCAAAGAAGTTAAAAACTTTGAAAAAAAAATTAGACAACTGAATAACTAGAATAACCAATGCAGAGAAGGGCTTAAAGGAGCTGATGCAGCTGAAAGCCAAGTTTGGAGAACTACGCGAAGATTTCAGAAGACTCAGTAGCCAATGCAATCAACTGGAAGAAAGGTATCAGTGATGGCAGATGAAATGAATGAAACGAAGTGAGAAGGAAAGTTTGGAGAAAAAGGAATAAAAACAAATGAACAAACCCTCAAAGAAATACGGGACTATGTGAAAACACCAAACCTATGTCTGATTGGTGTACCTGAAAGTGACGGGGAGAATGGAACCAAAGTGGAAAACACTCTGCAAGATATTATCCAGAGAACTTCCCCAATCTAGCAAGGCAGGCCAACATTCAGATGCAGGAAATACAGAGAATGCCACAAAGATATTCCTCGAGAAGAGCAACTCCAAGACATATATTTTCAGATTCACCAAAGTTGAAATGAAGGAAAAAATGTTAAGCATGGCCAGAGAGAAAGGTCGGGTTACCCACAAAGGGAAGCCCATCAGACTAATAGCTGATCTCTCAGCAGAAACTCTACAAGCCAGAAGAGAGTGGGGGCCAATATTCAACATTCTAAAAGAAAAGAATGTTCAACCCTGAATTTCATATCCAGCCAAACTAACCTTCATAAATGAAGGAGAAATAAAATACTTTACAGACAAGAAAATGCTGAGTGATTTTGTCACCACTGGGCCTGCTGTAAAAGAGCTCCTGAGGGAAGCACTAAACATGGAAAGGAAAAACGAGTACCAGCCACTGCAAAAACATGCCAAATTGTAAAGACCATTGATGCCAGGAAGAAACTGCATCAACTAATGAGCAAAATAACCAACTAACATCATAATGACAGGATCAAATTCACACATAATAATATTAACTTTAAATGTAAATGGGATAAATGCTCCAACTAAAAGACACAGACTGGCAAGTTGGATAAGGAGTCAAGACCCATCAGTGTGCTGTATTCAGGAAACCCATCTCATGTGCAGAGACACACATAGACTCAAAATAACGGGATGGAGGAAGATCTATGAAGCAAATAGAAAATAAAAAAAGGCAGGGGTTGCAATCCTAGTCTCTGATAAAAAAGACTTTAAACCAACAAAGATCAAAAGAGACAAAGAAGGTCATTACATAATGGTAAAGGGATCAATTCAACAAGAAGAGCTAACTATCCTAAATATATATGAACCCAACACAGGAGCACCCAGATTCATAGAGCAAGTCCTGAGTGACCTATAAAGAGACTTAGACTCTCACACAATAATAATGGGAGATTTTAACACCCCACTGTCAACATTAGACAGATCAACGAGACAGAAAGCTAACAGGAATTGAACTCAGCTCTGCACACAGTGGACCTAAGAGACATCTACAGAACTCTCCACCCCAAATCAACAGGATATACATTTTTTTCAACACCACAGCACACCTGTTCCAAAATTGACCACATAGTTGGAAGTAAAGCTCTCCTCAGCAAATGTAAAATAACAGAAATTATAACAAACTGTCTCTCAGATCACAGTGCAATCAAACTAGAACCCAGGAATAAAAAAATTCACTCAAAACTGCTCAACTACATGGAAACTGAACAACCTGCTCCTGAATGACTACTGGGTACATAATGAAATGAAGGCAGAAATAAAGATATTCTTTGAAACCAATGAGAACAAAGACACAACATACCAGAATTTCTGGGACACGGTCAAAGCAGTGTGTAGAGGGAAATTTATAGCACTAAATGCCCACAAGAGAAAGCAGGAAACATCCAAAATTGACACCCTAACATCACAATTAAAAGAACTAGAAAAGCAAGAGCAAATACATTCAAAAGCTAGCAGAAGGCTAGAAATAACTAAAATCAGAGCAGAACTGAAGGATATAGAGACACAAAAAACCCTTCAAAAAATTAATGAATCCAGGAGCTGGTTTTTTCAAAAGATCAACAAAATTGATAGACTGCTAGCAAGACTAATAAAGAAGCAAAGAGAGAAGAATCAAATAGATGCAATAAAAAATGAAAAAGGGGATATCACCACCAATCCCACAGAAATACAATCTACCATCAGAGAATACTACAAACACCTCTATGCAAATAAACTAGAAAATCTAGAAGAAATGGATAAATTCCTCGACAAATATACCCTCCCAAGACTGAATCAGGAAGAAGTTGAATCTCTCAATAGACCAATAACAGGTTCTGAAATTGTGGCAATAATCAATAGCTTACCAACCAAAAAGAGTTGAGGACCTGATGGATTCACAGCTGAATTCTACCAGAGGTACAAGGAGGAACTGGTACCATTCCTTCTGAAACTATTCCAATCGATAGAAAAAGAGGAAATCCTCCCTAACACATTTTATGAGGCCAGCATCGTCCTGATACCAAAGCCTGGCAGAGACACAACAAAAAAAGAGAATTTCAGAACAATATCCTTGATGAATATCACTGCAAAAATCCTCAATAAAATACTGGCAAACCCAATCCAGCAGCACATCAAAAAGCTTATCCACCAAGATCAAGTGGGCTTCATCCCTGGGATGCAAGGCTGGTTCAACATATACAAATCAATAAATGTAATCCAGCATATAAACAGAACCAAAGACAAAAACCACATGATTATCTCAATGGATGCAGAAAAGGCCTTTGACAAAATTCAACAACACTTCATGCTAAAAACTCTCAGTAAATTAGGTACTGATGGGATGTATCTCAAAATAATAAGAGGTATCTATGACAAACCCGCAGCCAATGTCATACTGAATAGGCAAAAACGGGAAGCATTC
Source organism: Hylobates moloch (assembly GCF_009828535.3). Lineage (NCBI taxonomy): Eukaryota > Metazoa > Chordata > Mammalia > Primates > Hylobatidae > Hylobates > Hylobates moloch. Next base: position 1,129,849 of record NW_026652300.1, read on the forward strand.
CCTTTGAAAACTGGCACCAGACAGGGATACCCTCTCTCACCATTCCTATTCAACATAGTGCTGGAAGTTCTGGCCAGAGCAATCAGGCAGGAGAAGGAAATAAAGGGCATTCAATTAGGAAAAGAGGAAGTCAAATTGTCCCTGTTTGCAGATGACATGATTGTATATCTAGAAAACCCCATTGTCTCAGCCCAAAATTTCCTTAAGCTGATAACCAACTTCAGCAAAGTCTCAGGACACAAAATCAATGTACCAAAATCACAAGCATTCTTATACACCTATAACAGACAAACACAGAGCCAAATTATGAGTGAACTCCCATTCCCAATTGCTTCAAAGAGAATAAAATACGTAGGAATCCAACTTACAAGGGACGTGAAGGATCTCTTCAAGGAGAACTACAAACCACTTCTCAATGAAATAAAAGAGGATACAAACAAATGGAAGAACATTCCATGCTCATGGGTAGGAAAAATCAATATCGTGAAAATGGCCATACTCCCCAAGGTAATTTTTAGATTCAATGCCATCCCCATCAAGCTACAAATGACTTTCTGCACAGAACTGGAAAATCTACTTTAAAGTTCATATGGAACCAAAACAGAGCCCGCATCACCAAGTCAATCCTAAGCCAAAAGAACAAAGCTGGAGGCATCACGCTACCTGACTTCAAACCATACTACAAGGCTACAGTAAACAAAACAGCATGGTACTGGTACCAAAAGAGAGATATAGATCAATGGAACAGAACAAAGCCCTCAGAAGTAATGCTGCATATCTACAACTATCTGATCTTTGACAAACCTGACAAAAACAAGCCATGAGGAAAGGATTCCCTATTTAATAAATGGTGCTGGGAAAACTGGCTAGCCATATGTAGAAAGCTGAAACTGGATCCCTTCCTTACACCTTATACAAAAATTCATTCAAGATGGATTAAAGACTTACACATTAGACCTAAAACGATAAAAACCCTAGAAGAAAACCTAGGCATTATCATTCAGGACATAGGCATGGGCAAGGACTTCATGTCTAAAACACCAAAAGCAATGGCAACAAAAGCCAAAATTGACAAATGGGATCTAATTAAACTAAAGAGCTTCTGCACAGCAAAAGAAACTACCATCAGGGTGAACAGGCAACCTACAAAATGGGAGAAAATTTTCACAACCTATTCATCTGACAAAGGGCTAATATCCAGAATCTACAATGAACTCAAACAAATTTACAGGAAAAAAACAAATAACCCCATCAAAAATGGTCAAAGGATATGAACAGGCACTTCGCAAAAGAAGACATTTATGCAGCCAAACAACACATCAAAAAATGCTCATCATCACTGGCCATTAGAGAAATGCAAATCAAAACTACCATGAGATACCATTTCACACCAGTTAGAACTGCGATCTTTAAAAATTCAGGAAACAACAGGTGCTGGAGAGGATGTGGAGAAATAGGAACACTTTTACACTGTTGGTGGGACTGTAAACTAGTTCAATCATTGTGGAGGTCAGTGTGGCCATTCCTCAGGGATCTAGAACTAGAAATGCCATTTGACCCAGCCATCCCATTACTGGGTATACACCCAAAGGACTATAAATCATGCTGCTATAAAGACACATGCACACGTATGTTTATTGTGACACTATTCACAATAGCAAAGACTTGGAACCAACCCAAATGTCCAACAACAATAGACTGGATTAAGAAAATGTGGCACATATACACCATGGAATACTATGCAGCCATAAAAAATGATGAGTTCATGTCCTTTGTAGGGACATGGATGAATCTGGAAACTATCATTCTCAGCAAACTATCACAAGGACAAAAAACCAAACACTGCATGTTCTCACTCATAGGTGGGAATTGAACAATGAGAACAGATGGACACAGGAAGGGGAACATGACACTCAGGGGACTGTTGTGGGGTGGGAGGAGGGGGGAGGGATAGCATTAGGAGATATACCTAATGCTAAGTGATGAGTTAATGGGTGCAGCACACCAACGTGTCACACGTATACGTATGTAACAAACCTGTACATTGTGCACATGTACCCTAAAACTTATAGTATAATAATAATAATAAAATTAAACAAAAAAGATTAAAACAATAAAAATAAATAAAAAAAAATAAAAGGATTACCCTGAATGATCTGGATGGGCTCAATCTAATCACATGAGCCTTCAAAGGCCAAGAACCATTCCTGGCTGTGTTCAGAGAAACGCAGCAGAAGAGGAGGCAGGAACAATTTGAAGCATGAGAAAAAGTAGGTCAGCTGTAGCTAAACACAGTGCAGAGACCCTTGTTGAGCCACCTGCCACCTAGATAACTCCTTCTCCTTCTTTTTCAGAAGCAGTGAGACAGTCCAAGACTGGAGTGCAGTACTGTTGTCATGGCTCACTGTAGGCTAGATCTCCTGAACTTAAGAGATCTTCCCACCTCAGCCTCCCAAGTAAAAGTAGCTAGGATCATAGTCACATACCACCATGCCTGGCCTTTCTTCTTGTTTTTCTTTTCCTTTTTCTTTTGTAGAGGCAAGTTCTCACTATCTTGCCCAGGCTGACTTCTTATCTATAAAACTGACAGATAACACGTGAGATTCACTTCAAGTTGCTTAGTGTATGGTCACTGGTTATACCTGCAACAGAAAATAAACAGATAGCTAGATCATTGTTACTATTAAATAGTAATAATCTCTGGCAACTTCCATGACAGCTAAGTTATGGAGCATTTAAACTAACTAATTTGAAGGCAAACTCCTGAAAGCACTGAGATTCTCTTTCTTACTGCTAAAATCAATGAGGCTGCCTTTTCATACTTTAGGCGTTTAGGAAGGTGACCAAATGCCAAGATGCAAAGCATAGACAAAGGTATTTTAAATGATTTTGTGCAAATTGCAAACTGCTCTTCTGGGTAAAATATTACTTTTGACAAGGATTCAACTCAAAGCAACCAAGGATGACTGCAGAGAGTTTTCAAAACCTTGTTTACCCACACAACCTTAATGGTAGAGCGTGTGATAAATCTGAGTTCTCAAAGGACCAAGAATCCAGTGGCAATCTTTTGTTACTGACATTTTCCATGGAAATTATAGTGTTAGTTACAGCAAGTTAGCTTCAACTCTGCAGACATTTTTTATTTCTCCCCGGGGTTGATTTGCTGCTTTCTCAGGCATTCTTCTTCTGGCTGCCTATGCTTAGCAAATTAACATAACATAAATATTTATATTTAGTTGTTTTTCTGCTTTTGTTATCCACAAAAAAAATCATTTAGCTCTAAAGAAATCCTCTAAACTCTTGAGTTCACTATGTAACCACTAACGCTGTGCATAATAATTATGTGCACTTTTCACTAGCAATGTTCAACAACACAATTGATCAACAACCTGCTATTTAATCATAATGCACTTTGTTTTGCAAATATTGATTTATTGCTGACTGTATCTCAGGTACCTTTGAGAGGCTTTACAGAATAAAGATGAAGGAGTTAGCATCTATAGTTAGAGATAGCCAGGCAAAAAGTGCAATGTGTGCTCCAGGGAATAGAAGAGGGCAGCTCCTTGTAGAGAAACATTGAAGCAGATGCAGCAAACGTGGCCAGAGAGAACCAGCAAAGGTTTCCTGGAAGAGGAAACACATGCCTTCTCTTGGAGAATGAGTTGGAGAACTTCGAAAACATTCCAAGGGAAAAAAAATATTCTCCAGTGGGACAGAATATTGAAAGAAAATATTAGGATGTGTAGGCCAAAAACAAAAAAGGGCTGAGGCAGATCTGAATCCATAAGAGGTTTATTTTGTCTGGGTTGAGGACACACTCTGGAAAAACATATCACAGGAATGTCTTGACTTGTACTTATTCTAAAGAAGGTTTTGAAAACTTCAATATTTAAATGTGAAAAGGAAAATAGAGGGGAAGGGGGAAAGAAAAAGAAAGATGGACAAGCAATGAGACAAGTGAGTTGAATTCTTGTGAGGCTTTGATTAGCGCTCAGTGAATCTACATTTTACAGCCAAAAGGGGGGTAAAGGAAAAGTCAATCATCCATTCATCCCACACTCAGTTAATCTACATTTAATATAGGATAAAAATGTGGAAAGAGGGAATAGAAGAAAAAGTCCGTCCCCCATTTATCTTGGGATGGGTGCAGGAATGATTTCTAGTCTTGTCCTTCTCCTGTACCTAGGAAAATAAGCCACTAATTGACATTGTTAGGAAGAGATTCAACAGAGTTTCATTTTAGGGATATGTCATACTGGGGATATGTATCCTGAAAAATTTGGGGCCCACAAGAAATTTCCCTGTTTGCAATTTGTGAGAGAGGCAATCTGAGGAGATACATGGCTTTCTATCAGTGTGGGAAACTGGCTTATGGATGAGACTATGACACAGGGATGTGAAATAGCAGCTATCAGTTTAGGAACAAAAGAAAAGCAGTTTTTTGCATGACTCAGCTTCCAAGCTTCATTTTTCCCTTTGGTATGCTGAGTTTGGGGTCTTGAGACTATATTGTCTTTCACAGAGGTAAACACATAGCATGACATGAGGTTCAATAGTGCTAAAGAACAGTACAGTGGAGCACAAGGGTAGGTACAGCTGCTTTCTCAACCCATTTGCTGCATTTACCCTCTACCTCAAAAGACAGGTATCTGCATTTCTTCCTCTGCTCTGAATCACAATAATACTCTGAATCAGATGATCACATGCTTTAACACCTGGCATTGATTCACCCCCCACCTTGCCTCTGGCTTCTCCTATCATTCCATTGTTGGTTTGATTTTGGCTATAAAGATTTCCCTATAAATGGGGTTGGCTGTTACTCATCTTGGTAGTTCACTTCAAAAGACATCCTCCCAAGTGTCCTTTCCCCTGGTTATTCACTCAAACATGACTCAAGTCTGCTGTGAAAGGACCTTGCAGATGGAGTTAAGGTAACTCATTGGTGGACCATAAACTAGAATATCCTGGAGTACGCAGATAGTCCAGTGTCATCACATGAGCCCTTAAAAAATGATGGGGCCATACAAGAGATGTATGGAAGAGGTAGGCAGAGGAAGAATGAGGCAAAAAGCTTCTGAGCATGAGCAGGACGTGACCTATCATTGCTGGCTTCAAAGGGAGCCATAAACCAGAAAACAGCGAGGACCCCCTGGAAGCCGAGAACAGCTTGTGAATAAACAAAGAGCTCTGTTCTACAACTGCCTTCTCCTAAACCACCTGCATGATTTTGGAAACAATTACCTGATCAAGCTCCCAGGAAAGAAGACAGCCCTGCCTCCAATTTTATTTTCTTCTTGTGACTCAAAGGAAAGAACCAGCTGAACCATACTAAGCTAGGAGGTCCAATCCACAGAAACCATGAGCTCGTAAGTGGGTATTGTTTTAAGATGCCAAATTTATATTGATTTGTTAATTTGACATAGAAAAAAGGAAATCTCATCTTCCAGGAATCCTTGGCAACATAAAATAAAAGTGATTTCAAATAGTAGCTGAACACTGGGGAAAAACACCAGGGAAATCCAATGTTTTGATGTTTGACCTCTTTTTGTACCATGAGGAATGTCATAAGAATTACACCTCACTGAACACTCTACTAGATGTGTACCTACACTGTTCCATTGCAACTCCACCGAAATAATGTCAGCCTTACCACTTACTCAGCTCTGAGACAGCATTCTATGTTTAGCAACATCATATTGACAGGTATGGATGGAGTGTATCCCCTGTGCACCAAGAAAGAGGATGCAAATCATATAAGTAAACCATCAAGGTCATGACTATGGGGCTTTCCTATATAATGGGATGTAAATTTACCTTTACAGAAGGTCAATTAAAAGACAACTGAATAATCAATGGGCATGAAGCTTTAGTTTAGCAATATGAACAAGTTGTAGAGATCTGCTTTGCCACATTGTACCTAGAGTCAGCAAAATGTATTGCACACATATAAATTTGTTAAGTTAACTTTGTTAGGTTAAAAAATCGTAGGTTATCTAGGCTTTGTGACTCACATCCAAAAGCTGAGCATTTTGCAAGCCTGAGCCAGGGTGATCACTTAAACTCAGGAGTTCAAGACCAGACTGGGCAACCTAGAGAGACTTTGTCTCTAAAAAAGTTTAAAAAATGAAAATTAGCCAGGCTTCTGGTGGGAGTCTGTACTCTCAGATACTCAGGAGGTTGAAATGGGAGGATCACTTGAGCTTGGAAGGTCAAGGCTTCAGTGAACTGTGACTGCCACTGAAATCTAGCCTGGACAACAGAACAAGACCATGTCAAAAAAAAAAAAAAAAAGTGAAAATGTTTGTTAGGTGAAAATTTGATGCTATGTTAAATTTTTGTTATATTTCTTTATGTTAAAATTTGCTTATGTGAATTTTACTTCCAAACAGAAATGGAAACAGTATCACTGAGAGGGAAAATAGTATGAAACTGGTGAAAAGCTCTCGATAATTAAAGATATTGTAAACCAGCCAGTAGGGATCCTAGGGCTGAAAATATAACTGGTGTAGGATTGGAAAGGTCCCTGGAGGGGACTGGTGTAGGATTGGAAAGGTCCCTGGAGGATGAAAATCAGGGAACTGAGGAATGTCTTTCAATTAACAAGTGATTAGGCAAACCCATGGTTTAAAATAATTACTTGGTGTGGTCCTAAAATGTAAGAGGTAGAGTATGGGGCAGAATTGAGAGCAAGATCATTGTGGTAATCATTTCTGTATTACCCTAGAAATTAAATTAAAGGAAGACAACCGGGTTAATAGACATGAGATTTAAAGGCAGAAAAAACTTGTATGGGAGAAAATTTGCATTAAAAAATATATAGTAGTTAGGAACATAAATGGAAATAAATTTAAACTCACTCATCATTCTTAGAAAGAGGATTGGGGCCAGGTGCTGTGGCTCACACCTGTAATCCCAGCACTTTGGGAGGCCGAGGTGGGTGGATCACGAGTTCAGAAGATCCAGGCCAAGACCATCTTAACACAGTGAAACCCTGTCTCTACTAAAAATACAAAAAATTAGCCAGGCGTGGTGGCAGGCACCTGTAGTCCCAGCTGCTTGGGAGGCTGAGGCAGAAGAATGGCATGAACTCGGGAGGCGGAGCTTGCAGTGAGCCCAGATCTCGCCACTGCACTCCAGCCTGGGCAACAGAGGAGACTCTACCTCAAAAAAAGGAAAAAAAACCCAGAAACAATATTTCTAAAAGAAAGAGGATTGGAAGTGACCTGGCCATTCCTAGTGACAGAGTACTGTTAGAACCTGGGTCCTCCTGACCTCAACTCCTTCCTCTGCAAACAGAAAGACTGACTGAATTTGATGGAAAAGGGAAGGCTTGGTTTTGAAGAAAGAAAGAAAAATTACAAAGGGTTGGTTATCCATATATGGGCTTCTTCATGAACAAGGAAAGAATGAGAATCTACTAAAAGCATGTTGTATTTCAAGTTATCTGCACGGGGAAGGCACAATTTCAAGATTTTTGAAACATGCTGACCAACGAGAGAAATTTGGTATTGACAGAGACAGGAGGCAGGGAAATTCTGGGCAGAAGAGAGGGGTCTGCAGTGATGTCCCCACTCTGAAGCCTAGAACAACCCAAAGTGAGAACCTGCATTCCTGTTTTCACACTTGAATGTTGCCCTTTCTAAAACTACCCATGGCCTGCCCCATCCCCATCCTGTGGCCACAAAACCCCAGGCTCCACTGGCAGAGAGAGAAGAAGAGTGGGAGCAGCTAGACATTAGAACCTACTGTTGGACATTAGGGAGCAGCAGCTTAACTTAAGAATGATGGCTTGATGGCACAGCATCTGAAGATTACCTTCCCACTCTGTCCCCTTTCTCAGCTCCCTTTCCTGCTAACAGCCTTTTTCATCTGCAATAAAATCTCCCACATCCCGTAATTATCATCTCCAATGTGTTCGTGCAACCTTGTTCCTCCTGGATGCCAGAGAAGAACTCAGATGCCATGTGTATGGTTGCAAAAGTTTGTCATACTCACCCTCCACTGAACTATTCATATTTAAGCCATCAATAGGATAGCAAAGCTAAAGGAACACCACTGTAACACTCCTTCTCAGGCTTCAGGGGTAGTGGGCACCCCCCTAGATGCTGCTGCAAGGCCAGCACGATGTTCCTTCCTACTGGCACCCAAAGGCACACCCAAAAGCACTCCACCTTCTGCACCTGCTCACCTGTGTTCTCCCTCCCTGGAGTGGTTGAGAGCAGTAGATTCCAGTGAGTGGAATTTGCCCATGCCAGCACCCATGCACTCCAGTTCCTACCCACAAAGCGGTCAGGGAAAATTTCCTGCTTCAGTATGGGGTGTGTGTGTGTGTGTGTGTGTGTGTGTGTGTGTGTGTATGTAGAGAAATAAGTAATCATTGGTGGTGAAATTAAGCATGATTGGTGAGTTCATTCTAAGTAAGAATATTCAATTTCCTAGAGCAAAATTTTACCACTAAAATCAAGAAAAGCCCAATTACCTACAGCAAAAAAAAAAAAAAAAAA
>NW_026652300.1:1143266-1165007 GCF_009828535.3 Hylobates moloch
TTTCCTTGTTTTTATTTTGAAAAGTGTCAAATCTACAAAAAAGTTGAAATAATAATTCAATAAATACTTCTACACCTTTCATTAAGATTTACTAATTATTATTTTACCATTTTCTCACATTTGCTTTCTCTCTCTACTATTTTTGCTTATGCACTCTGCATTTGATATTATATATGCATCAACAAATACATATATAATACACATGCAAATAATATAGAATACATAAATATAATACATACATATGTATAGTCACAGCCTTCTGAATTACTTTAAGGTAATGATACTTTACTGATGCTTTAGTATGTATCTCCTAAAAACAGAGACATACGTCTAAGTAACCGTAATATAAGTATTACTTTGAAGATATTTAAGATTCATACAATGGTATTATCTATTGTACCATTCTATATTCAAAGGTGTCTGTTGTCACAAAAATCTCTTTTCTCTATATTTAAATTCAGGCATCAATTAACGATCATGCTTGGCATTTATTTGCAATAGGCTTTTGTTTTTGATTAAAAAAAAAAACTCTTTTAATCTAGAATTGGCCCTCCACGTTTTTGGTTGATTGTCTTACAGTATTGACATTTTTAACAGTCCAGGCTAGTTGTTTCATAAAATACTGGATTTGTATTCTATTCAGTATTTGCCTTATTGCTTCCTCATGATTACATTCAGGTGAAGCTCTTTGGTAAGACCACAACTTAGGTACCTAGAGCAAATCATATGTAGACTCAAATAATGTTCATTTCTGCATTTGTTCTAAAGGACTCTCTTTCATTTAAGATATGTTGTAATATATATGTGTATGCAGGTGTATACACACCTGTACATACATGTTTATTCATGTGTGTACATATATTTTTGTTTATACATGTACATAATATGTGTACATATATTTGTATTTGTATGTGTATATACATATTTGCATATAAACATGTGTATATGTGTTTATATATGTGTGTGTATATATACCTATGTATGTATATGGCTGATATTGAAAAAAGATGCTGGAGAATTTAGATTCTGATACAATTACTTTTAAAAAACTTCATGTCATGCATAAAAAAGAAAAGAAAAGAAATACCAGAATAATTTTATTAAATAACACATTGACCCTGTCTAGGTAAAAAATTGACTGACTCTGAAACAGGTTTCAATATTTTCTAGTCAAAATCTACAGAGAAAAAAAAAGAACATGGATGTAGTTGTGGTGATCTAAAGATACATTTAACTTGTAGCTCAGTATTAGAAATCTCAAGGTCTCTAGGTGACTCTTACTGCCCCAATTTGCTGTGATTTCTTTTAAGACCTAAATGTCACCTGGACACATCTCTAAGAAGTTTCCAAAACTCAATATGTAATGCAGAACTGAACTGTCCTTTTAGATCAACCTGAAATCCAGGCACCTTTTTTTGAAGATTGCTGTAAGGATTTCATAAAAAAATAAACAATGGCTAGCCCAGGACATGGCTGGAAAGATACGTTGAATACATGCCCCTCCCTTTTCAAATTCTTCAGTATCTATCCTAAGAAAATTTACAATCTATAGTATTCCTGGAGCATTCACATGTTATGTTGAAAAGAGGGCAGGGGAAAAACAGAAAAGGGATATGTTGGTTTTCATCAGTCAAACATGAAAAATTCAGAGCTTGCTTTCCTCATGTGAATAATGATATATTAATATATTGGTAACATGTCACAAATTCATCAAAAACTCAACTATTAGACATGCAAAATCCTGTGGTTCATTCACAATGTTCACATAGTAAAGAAAGGCACCCTCTAGTCTCAGAAAACCTAACTATGTAGAAACTAAATAAAGTATTTTTTGCCAACAATCTATATTGCAGCTTTATTACTAAAGCAGCTATATTAAATTTAAATAATGACAAGAACAACTTCCGTATCTTGGTGTTCCATTTTTGAGGGAAAAATAGAAGTGTTTCACATACATTTGGTCTAGACATGCTCCTAAATGCATAACAAAAATATCAAAATTCCTGCAACTTTAAGCTTATAAAAATGTGTGTGAGGTGATTTATTCCTTCTAAATGCTTATCATTGTGTATTTATTTTCATGACCAATTCTTGACTCAGAGAGTTCACTAAGCATTCATTTAAGTCACACATTAAAATATTCTCTAGACAGAAGATAGCATTGGCTGAATTATTTTAAAAGAAAATATATTATTTCTAAAGCTTTTTCTAATGCCACAACCCGGAGCATGTAATGCTTTAAGTCTTTTTTTTTTTCCTTTATGATTTCCTCCCATTAAAAATATAGAAAGGTTGACCACCACATGCTCAACTATCCTTATTAAATCTGACCTATTCTTCAGACTACGATGTATTCAATTCATTTTTCTGCTTTACTTGATTTTCTAATGTAACTGTGGTACTGGTATTCCTTATTCCTTGTTGGAGGTCACCTTCATTTAAGAATTGAATAGCCAAAGCAGCTTTAAGTACATTTATATTTTCATGAAGAGCACCATTTTTTTTTTAAGTTGCAAGATCAGAATTAGTGTTTGATCTCTAAGCCATAAGTCTTCATCTTATGTCAACTATAACAGGGTTCTGATGGAAGATGTAGTTATCATTCTAAGATAGAATCTTGTCCTAAGGCCAAACCCATGTTTTGCTCTTGGGAAAACAACTTCTTTTTTTTCTCTAAGCCTTTAAATTCCAAAATTAGTTTCCACTTTGGAAGTGTTTCAATAGATTCATACAGATTTTTTGTTTGTTTGTTTCAGGCTCCATATGTGTCTCACTAAGACTTTGTCATCAAATAATCTACTCCAATATCTGAAATAAAAAGTTTTCATCTGTGGATTCTAAGGTTTAGACTTTACAACATGGTTTTTGTTGTCCTCATTGTATTAATAGGGAACGATTTTGCACAAAAGTAAAAAAGTGAGTTACTCTACCAATCATGTAAGATTGTTGGCTGGGCATGGTGGCTCATGCCTGTAATCCCAGAACTTTGGGAGGCTGGGGTGGGTGGATCACCTGAAGTCAGGAGTTTGAGACCAGTCTGACCAACATGGTGAAACCTGTCTTTACAAAAAAATGCAAAAATTACCCTGGCATGATGGTGCATGCCTGTAATCCCAGCTATTTGGGAGGCTAAGGCAGGAAAATCGCCTGAATCCTGGAGGCGGAGGTTTCAGGGAGCTAAGATTATGCCATTTTACTCCAGGCTGGGCAACAATAGTGAAACTCTGCCTCAGAAAAATGAAAAGAAAAGAAAAAGATTGTTACACATACCAGTCAAATTATATTTGTAAAGAAACTATTGTGTACAGAATACTGTTCTTATTCCACCTCTTTGAGGTATAAATTGCACCTTAAAATGCTATGTAGCTAGAAGGAACTCGGTAATTACACATTGTTGCAACAATTGATTTTAAGAATTGATTAAACATCAACCCAGTAAATTATGACTCATCAATTTTCAAATTGCGTAAAATGAAATACCAATCTGCCATCTCCTTTATCATTTGTGATATCCAGGTTCTTATAGAAGAACAGATTACAGCATTTACAACATACAATACAAAATAAAGGAAATTTTGACAATTTCCTTTAAAGCAACTCTTAAATCACTTGAAGCCAAAAATGTATCATCTCTCTTCTTCCTTAGCCAGACCTCAAGTTACTCAGTAATTCTTACAATGCTTGAGATGATTCCTGTTTCAGTCTCTTCCCTAGATAAACCCTGTATCCACCCACCATTTCCTCATAGGTTATGTTTCTCTTTTGGGCAAAAACTAGTCAAGAGATGGGAAGGAATCTTGTTTTTGTGCCAAGGAATTCCTGGGGTTGTAGAGAAACTCTGAGGTTCTCCAGAGTATGTGCAAATAAATTAATTTGCTTTACCATTGTGGAAATGGCAGGGGAGGCTTGTTTTTTCTCCAGCTGGAAAGAGGAAGTTAATTTCAGCTCATTGAGTTGAGTATTGGGTCTGGAAACGTAGCTCACCAGCATTTCTGAACAAATACCTCTTCTACAGAAACAGCAGGTAATTGGGTTGGCACTGATGGGATATCAAAGCGGCACTACCAGAGTTCAAGTGTCTACTAAATTTTTCCCAAAGTGGAAACTGCAGGAATGATCTCTTTCCTAGGTGTCCTTCCTGGCATTTGGGGCCCTGACGTTTATGTTAAGGGCAGCCCCCATGATAGCAAACCTGACTGAGAGGAAAGGACAAATGGAAAGGAGAGAGTCTCATTAGCTATCACTCTTGTAAATAGAACAAGGTCTGCTTCACCATACTCTTTCATTATTCTTTTAAATTCAATAAGGGCATTTTACATTGCTTTTCTTGTCTGGGCTCAGTACCTCAGACTGAGACTCCATCTCAAAAGAGTAATAATAAGTAAATAAACAAGTTGCTTTTCTTACCAAATGGATCAAATGCATAATATGCTTCACAAACAAGTGTAGACTTATTAGTTAGTTAGTTAGTTTGTTTATTTGTTTGTTTATTTATTTATTTATTTATAAACAGGGTCTTGCTCTGTTTCCCAAGCTGGGGTGCACTGGCATGATCATATCATAGCTCAACACAGCCTCAAATTTCTGGGCTCAAGCCATCCTCCTGCCTCAGCCTCTCGAGTAGCTGGAACTGCAGGTGCATATCATCGTACACAGCTAATTTATGATTTCTTTTTGTAGAGACCTGTTCTCATTATGTTGCGCAGGCTGGTCTCCAACTACTGGGCTCATGTGATCCTGGTGCCTGTGCCTCCCAACTTCTGGCATTCCAGGCAAGTGCCACTGTGCCCAACCCTAATAGTATTTTTATAGTAGATTTGGAAACATTTGGTCCATGGATCTCAGTCTATCTTTAATTTCCTTCCCTTGATAAAAATGGGTCTTTAACTTAAAGTGAATCACTTATTTCCTCTGAGCCTTAGCTTTTCAATTTGTAATGTAGGCACAGTAATATCCATTATTATTACATACTAGTGTCATAATAAATTGTATGTATTTAAAATAAAGAGGCCAGGCACAGTGGATCACGCCTGTAATCCCAGCACTTTATAAGACTGAGACTGACAGATCAACTCAGGGTCAAGAGTTCTAGACTAGACTAGCCAATATGGCAAAACTCTCTCCACTCTAAATACAAAAAGTTAGCAGATGCCTGTAAATCCCAGCTACTTGGGGAGCTGAGGCAGGAGAATCACTTGAACCAGGGAGATGGAAGTTGCAGTGAGCTACAGTTGCAACACTGCACTCCAGCCTGGGTGACAGAGTGAGACTCCATCTAAATAAATAAATAAGTAAATAAATAAGAATTTACATTATAATCAAGCAAAGTCAACTAAAAGATGGCCCATTTGAATTTTAACTTTAAAGGCTTGCCAGGGAAAATATCTTTTTTTCATACTATTGATTTCATCAACAGCCAACAACAATAATAACAACAACAAAACAACGCAAAACCTTTTTATTAGAAAGAAATTTGACCATGGATATTTGCAGATAGATATACCGTATATGTGTATTTCATGAATAACATCTAGAATCTAGAGCAGTTGTGGTCAAACTGTGGCCCTCCACCTGCTTTTTTATAAATAAAGTTTTATTGGGACACAGCCAGGTCCAGTTGTTTATGCATCATATATGGCACGTGCATACTACAACAGTGTAGTGCAGTAGTTGTGGCAGACACTGTCCCAGAAAACCAAAAATATTTGCTACTTAGCCCTTTGCAGAGAAAGTTTGCAAACCGTGATCCAGAGTTCAGATGCGTTTTTCTTCTCGAGAACTTTTTCACTTGATGGAAATCATCCAAAACCTTCTGGATTGTCCAGATAGGAAAAATTTGAACACAAAACCAAGCCAGATTATTGTGATTGTTACTTAAAATAGATCTCTCCCAGCTGGAAAAATTATAGAGACCAAAATGCCACGATGCAGATTCAGCCCAGTGCCTAAATAGCTGGAAATCTTCAGAGAGAAGGCTCAAATAAAAGTCAGTAAAACCAGGTGGGAAGCTCATTTGTCTCCTTTATCGTTGTTATCATTGTTTCTCTGTATCACGATGAAAAACATGTGACAACAGCCTAAGGCTAAAGACAAAAGCAGGGAAAGCAAGTAGTGGATAAACATTTCAGATGGTTAATACATCTCTGATCGAAAATTATCCCAAAGATATATGCACAAGATGTTTGTTCTCCTATTTACTGAGCAGGGAGTAAAGGACAAACATGAAGCATATTTCTAGATGCTTTTAATTTCCTTAAAATATATGAATATGAAATATTTCTAAATTGACTTCCTCAAGTACACAAAGCCCTCCACAGTCTAGGATCCTGGAATCCTTTTTCTCATTTTGCCCAAACTCCTAGACTCTGAATCTCCATAATGTTGGATTAGTTTATTACTTCATGTCTTTGCATGCCTTGGAGTGCCTCACCCCAATTACCATCCTCCCCATCCTCCAACTCTGTTTTGCATCATAGGGATCCTAAGCTATACAGATACCATTTTCCAAGATTCATGTCACCAGGCTTCCTGCTAGAATGCACCAGCAGGAAATTTGCTGAGGGGTGAAAGGGGAAATCCAGAATATTTCTCACCCCTCTTATGATGTACCTTCTCTAAGCATGGCTCAAAATCCTGCTCTCTTCACCATTGCAGCCTTCAGTGAGCTTATTAACATCAGCTTCTCCTTTTGATGATCCAGTATAGGGTTGGTGTCAGCTTTCCACTCTTACTAGCTTCTGAGTTCCCTCACTCTGTCCACATTGACAGCACTTGTGTTAAAAGTCCCCTCTATTCAGTTCTCTCTGTGGTACAATCCCCTCTATTCAATTCCCTGTTGGTACAATTCTCTCTGTTCCTTGTTGGCTCCTAACTAATATATCAGTTTGCTTTTATGATAGTCATTTGGGTGCATTTATTAATCCTGGTTTCTCTCCTCTATAACCATCTTAAGGATTTAATCTGTAACTGGCCATCTTTGTGTATTCCCCAGTATCTGGAACACAGCTCAGCACATTGTAGCTGTGCAATAATTATTTATTGAATTAATTTTGGTTGAAATTCTCACTATGGTCCAAGACTTGAGGGGATAAGATGACTCACATTCTTACCAGCAGTATAATTTTCTAAAGTGTGAGCTGGTAGAAACGACCAGCATACATTCTGCAAATGTATGCTGCACTTATTTGACGAAGAAGGAATCAGAGCTAAACTGAGAAACCAAGAGTTTGATGGACTGAGAAACCCCACTGGAGATTCATCTCGCACAGCCATCAGAAACTGATAAATATTTCTATGTATTATTTCAGTGCACAATTCCTAATGCAAGCATAGGAAGACACTTCTTTTATTAGATAATCATGTGATGTACATCTTTGTCTTATATTCCATATTAGGGAACTGATACTAGCTCAGAAACTTTCTTTTATTGAATTACCTACAAATTTGACCTTTTGTATTGTATTTCATGGCTACATTGAAAAAGTCTCCCAGTCTAGTTAAACAAGATATATTTTTTTATTTATAAGGAACACTTGGTACTTGGAGCCATCACAATTTGAGTTTACCCCATTCATTTCTGAGAAACACTAATTTTGTGGCTTCTTTAATTGGGCTTATGTGTACAGTGTTATCACTGCTTTCTTAAAGTATCAGAAGAGGAGATGAGTTAAAGCAGTCCAGTGAAAAAAATCCTGCTCGTAGATAGTAAAGTTTGAATCCTATCTCCACCATCAGCTAGCTCTTTGATCTTCAGGGAAGTTACTCAAGTGTGGTATCTTCATCTTTAGAGTAAGTGTGCTGGAAACTATATTAGATAGCGTACTGGGATTGAAAGGAGATGACACACATGAAAACTTACAGCACAGGATTTCACATATGAGTGTCACAGAGGACACTGGCATATGCTGGCCTTACTCTGCATAGAATACAATCATTTCTTGGTAGCCAGACCCACCACCTGCTGAGATCCACCACCACGAAATACACATTTTTTTTTTTTTTTGCTCCCTCTTCAACTCTCCTTTTTTGTCTATGGCAAATGGGGCACGTTCTAGAAGGAACTACCCCCGCAAAAATTACTTTCCTCATCCTAAAAAATAAAATTAGATTTTTAACCTGGGTCCATAATGTAATTAGCGTCCCTGTGATGTGTCTCCTCTGTGTATGTGGGGTATTTTCTTGAAGGAAGAGTAAACTATCCATCAAGTACATTATCAGAGTCCATGCCACCAAAAATTGTAGAACCAATATTGATATTCTTTTTCCTTACTAAATCTAGTTATAGGTAAGCTCCAAAAGCCTCAATAATTTTATATGAATTTTAGTTACAGGCCATTTTTTTTGAGACAGTCTCACTGTGTTGCCCAGAGTGTAGTTCAGTGTCATAATCACAGCTCAGTGCAGCTTCCACCTCCCAGCTTCTGGTGATACTACCACCTCAGCCTCTTGGGTATCTGTGACTACAGGCATGTACCACCATACTCAGGTTTTTTTGTTTGTTAGTTTATTTTGTTTTGTTTTGTTTTTGTAGATA
Source organism: Hylobates moloch (assembly GCF_009828535.3). NCBI lineage: Eukaryota > Metazoa > Chordata > Mammalia > Primates > Hylobatidae > Hylobates > Hylobates moloch. The sequence goes on from NW_026652300.1 coordinate 1,151,800, forward strand.
CAGGGTCACACTATGTTGCCGAGTCTGGTCTCAAATTCCTGGGCTCAAGCAATCCACCAACTTCAGTCTCCCAAAATGCTGAACTTGCAGGCATGAGCCACTGTGCCCAGTCTACAGGCCTTTTCAAGGACTATGTCACATTTCACCATTTTTATGTTTTGGTTTTTCCTATAGCTGTTTGAAAGAATACATAGACACAGCATTGAGAGACTGCCTTTCATGTTCTTACAGAACTGCATTTCATTCTTAAGGATTCCAAAAAAAATAAAGACATAGCAGCCATTAACCAGCGATGCTTTCTCTGCACTCCTGAGCAGAGCTATAATCCAATTATCCTACTAGGCTTTGATTCCATTACTTTCTATCATTTATTCTATGTTTCAGATGAACAATACATCTTAAGCCTTGGAGAATAAGCTATAAAATGCCCTGTAACTTTGACCTTCAATATGACCTTCTCCTGGAAACCTTGTTTCCCACAATCTAGTTACTGAACTTGTGCCTCATCTTGGAGACCTGATCAAAAGTCTTCTCATCCCAATTGACTTTACTAGTCAGAATACAGACTGCTTTTCTCCAAGCTTCTACGAAATACATGTTGTGTTGTCCTCGTGGCCCTTCCTATTGGACCATTAAGTTCCTGAAAATAAGGTCCTCTTCTTTTCATTGTTGAGAAACTTATTTTTCAACTTAGGGTAATGAGACTGCAAGAATAAGCAAACTGGTAGTCACTAATTATTAGAGTGTTAGGTTCAGTCAGTCACAATGTCCTAGGCTTTCTGGGGAAGACGACCTCAGGTTGAGGGAAGAGCCTTTCTTCCAAATCAGCTTCAGAGTGTTAAGAATGAAGCTTGAAGCCTGGGGCATTAAGGCTTTACTAAATCTGCATGATTTAGCTTAACCCAGGCTAGACAGCCTTTCTCTCATCTTGAACATTTTCCACTATCAACTCCAAATCCTGGTGCAGAACTTACTGGAGAACCACAATCCACTTAGTATGGTTCTTTCCCATACTGTTGTTAGAAACAGGAGGCAGGGAAATTCTGGACAGAAAAGGGAAGGTCCCTGGTGAAGGCCCCACCCTCAAACCAAAAAACCTGGAACCATACCTGAAGTAAGGACTTACATCCCTGTTTTCCTGCTCATATGTTGCCTTTTCCAAAACCACTCATGGCCCATCCCACCTCCCCATTCTGTGCCCATAGAAACCCCAGGCTCAGCTGGCAGAGAGGAGAAGCAGCTGGATGTCAGAGACTGGTTGGGCATTGGAGAAAAGTGGCTTGACTGCAGAGGGACAGCTTGACTGTGTAGTATTGGAAAGGAGTCTGAACAGAAACAGTTGGACTTGCTTACCTTCACACTCCATCCATTTTTCAGCCCCTCTTCATACTGAGAGCCACTTTCACCAGCAATAAAAAATCCCTCACACTTACCACCTTCAATTTGTTAGTGCAATCTCATTTCTCTTTGATGCTGGACAAGAACTTGGGTGCCACAAGTGTTGGTACAAAAAACTGTCATACTGACCCTCCACTGAGCTGTTAATGTTTAAGCCGTCTGCAGATGGCAAAGCTAAAAGGACACTGTACTACTTCCTCTGGGGCTTTAGGAGTCACAAGCACCCTCCCCTAGAGGCTGCTGTGAGGCCAGTATGGAGTTCAATCTTGCTTGCACCCCAAAGTGCTCATCTTGCTCCTGCACCCCCTCACCTTGCACTTCCACTCCCATGAGGGGTGGAGAAGTGAGTGAGTGGAAATCACCCATGCCCGCGCCCATGCTCTCCAGTTCTTGCTCATGAAGGGGTCAGGGAAATATGCTGCCTCACTGTTAGCCCTAAATGACAGTGGTACAGTAGAATTCAGGTACCCCCAAGCAAAACTATTTATATGGGTAAAATGGCCAATGTGAAGAAAAGGCTGCTTAACCATGGGTATCATCCCAAAGACAGGGTCATTGAATGACAGGCATTCTGCTGCCTGTGGTTGTGGCAGGTACACATCTTTACCATCATTAGCCTAGCTGCCTATGCCCATCACTCACCTAGTGAAAGGTAAAGACAAGGATTGGAAAATTCCAAGATATTGTGAACGTGTGGACAGTGGTCTGTGGTAGCACATTCACCTAGCTCATTGGTATGGCTTGTGGTGTTCAGTATTTTTTTCACCTCTAACATCAACAACTGGAGGATAAAGTAGAATTCAATATGATGCTGGCAAATGGTTGATTGATCCCAACCCCTGATCTTCCCATCACCAAGGAAAAAAAAATCCTTTAATTATGTTGTAATATGAAGCAGCAGACAGTGAAGTCCGCTTTTAGTAAAACACCTGGCAAATAGGAAATAATGGATCACATATTGTTGAATGCATTGGGTATATTGCCTTTTTCCTGTACTATAAGTATTTGCTGAAAACATTTATGTCTTCTACAAAGATGTTCAGGACAGTTAATTCAGAGACTGTGTCTTATTTACACGTTTTATTTGTTTGTTTTCTTTTTAGCCTGTTGGAACTAAGCCAGTAGCAGGTGTTTGTTTTTCTTTCTTTTTTTTTAAAATGTTACTTTATAAACTGGGATACATGTGCTGAAGGTGCAGGTTTATTACATAGGTATACATGTGCCATGGTGGTTTGCTTCACCTTTCAACACATCATTTAGATTTTAAGGCCCACATGCATTAAGTATTTCTCCTAATGCTCTCCTTTCTCTTTCCCACAAGCCCCTGACCAGCCCCAGTGTGTGATATTCCCATCCCTATGTCCATGTATTCTCATTCTTCAACTCCTGCTTATGAATGAGAATAAGTAGTGTTTGGTTTTCTGCTGTGTTAGTTTTCTGAGAACGATGGTTTTCAGCTTCATCCATGTCCCTGGAAAGGACATAAACTCAGTCTTTTTTCTGTTGCATAGTATTCCATGATGTAGATATGCCACATTTTCCTTATCCAGTCTATCACTGATGAGCATGTGGGTTGATTACATGTCTTTGATATTGTAAACAGTGCTGCATAAACATACGTATACATGTGTCTTTATAGCAGAATGATTTGTAATCCTTTGGGTATATGCTCAGTAATGGGTTTCCTAGGTCAAATGGTGTTTCCAGTTTGAGATCCTTGAGGAATCACCACACCATCTTCCACAATGGTTGAACTAATTTACACTCACACCAACAGTGTAAAAGTGTTTCTATTTCTCCGCATCCTCACCAGCATCTGTTGTTTCCAGACTTTTTAATGATCGCCATTCTAACTGTCGTGAGATGGTATCTCATTGTGGTTTTGATTTCCATTTCTCTAATGACTAGGGATGATGAGCTTTTTCTCATATATTTGATGGCTACATAAATGTCTTCTTTTGAAGAGTGTTTTTTCACATCGTTCACCCACTTTTTGATGGGATGGTTTCCTTTTTTCTTGTAAATTTGTGTAAGTTCTTGTAGATTCTGGACGTTAGCTCTTTGTCAGATGGATAGATTGTAAAAATTGTCTCCCATTCTGTAGATTGCCTGTTCACCCTGATGTTAGTTTATTTTGCTGAGCAGGAGCTCTTTAGTTTGATTCAATCACATTTGTAGTTTATTTTGCTGAGCAGAAACTCTTTAGTTTAATTAGATCATATTTGTCAATTTTGGCTTTTTTTCCAATAGATTCTGATGTTTTAGTCATGAAGCATTTTCCCATGCCTATGTCCTGAATGGTATTGCCTAGGTTTTCTTCTAGGGTTTTTATGGTTTTAGGTTTTACATTTAAGTCTTTAATCCATCTTGAGTGAATTTTTATATACGGTGTAAATCAAGGGTCCAGTTTCTGTTTTGTGCATATGGCTAGCCTGTTACCCAGCACCATTTATTAAACAGGGAATCTTTTCCTCATTGCTTGTTTTCGTCAGTTTGTTGAAGATCAGATGGTTGTAGATGTGTGGTGTTATTTCCAAGGCCTCTGCTGTGTTCTGTTCTTATATATATAATATGTATTTGTTTTCATACCAGTATCATGCTCTTTTGGTTACTGTTGCCTTGTAGTATAGTTTGAAGTCTGGTAGCACGATGCCTCCAGCTTTGTTCTTTTTGCTTAGGATTGTCTTGGCTATGTAGCCTTTTTTTTTTTTTTTCCATATGAAATTTAAAGTATTTTTTTTTCCAGTTCTGTGAGGAAATTCACCAATAGCTTGATGGGAATAGCATTGAATCTATAAATTACTTTGGGAAGTATGGCCATTTTCATGACATTGATTCTTCCTACCCATGAGCTTGGAATTTTTTTCCATTTGTTTGTATACTCTCTTCTTTCCTTGACCAATGGTTTGTAGTTCTCCTTGAAGAAGTAGTTGATCTCCCTTGTAAGTTGTATTCTCAGGCTTTTTTTTTTTTTTTTTTTGTAGTAGTTGTGAATGGGAGTTCACTTATAATTTGGTTCTCTGTTTGTCTACTATTGGTGTATAGGAATGCTTTTCTGTATCCTGAGAATTTGCTGAAGTTGCTTATCAGCTTAAGGAGTTTCGGGGCTGAGATGATGAGGTTTTTTAAATATACAATCATGTCATCTGAATATACAATCATGTCATCTGCAAACAGAGACAATTTGACTTCTTCTCTTCCTATTCGAATACCCTTTATTTCTTTCCCTTGCCTGATTGTCCTAGCCAGAACCTCATACTATATTGAATAGGAGTGGTGAGAGAGGGCATCTTTGTCTTGTGCCTGTTTTCAAAGGGAATGCTTCCAGCTTTTCCCCATTCAGTATGATATTGGCTATGGGTTTGTCATAAATAGCTCTTGTTATTTTGAGATATGTTCCATCAATACCTAGTTTACTGAGTGTTTTTAGAATGAGGTGGTGTTGAATTGTATTGAAGGCCTTTTCTGCATCTATTAACGTTATCATGTGGTTTTTGTTTTTAGTTCTGCTTATGTGATGGATTACATTTATTGATTTTCATGTGTTGAACCAGCCTTGCCTCCCAGGTATGAAAGTGACTTGATTGTGCTGAATAAACTTTTTGATGTGCTGCTGAATTTGGTTTTCCAGTATTTCGTTGAAGATTTTTACATTGATGTTTATCAGGGATTCTGGCCTGAAATTTTTTCTGTTTGTTGTGTGTCTGCCAGGTTTTGAAATCAGGATTATGTGGGCCTCATAAAATGAGTTAGGGAGGATTGCCTCTTTTTCTATCATTTGGAAGAGTTTCATAAGGAATGGTGCCTTCCTTCTGAAATGGTAGTTTCGAAACGAATTCTACTTCTGGTAGAATTTGGATGTGAGTTCATCTCATCCTGGGCTTTTTTTTGGTTGATTGGCTATTAATTACAGCTTTAATTTCAGAACTTGTTATTGCTCTATTCAGGGATTCAACTTCTTCCTGATTTAGTCTTGAGAGGGAGTATATGTCCAGTAATTTATTCATTTCTTCTAGATTTTGTAGTTTCTACTATGTTAATCTTTAAAAACAACTGCTTCTAGATTTTTAATTTTTTGAAGAGTTTTTCATCTCTTCTTTCATTCTGCTCTAATCTTAGTTATTTTTTTGTCTTCTGCTGGCTTCTGAATTTGCTTGCCCTTGCTGCTTTAGTTCTATTAATTGTGATGTTACGATATCAATTTTACATATTTACTGTCTTCTGATATGGGCATTTAGTGCTATAAATTTCCCTGTACACACTGCTTTAGCTATGTCCTAGAGATTATGGTATGTTGTCTTCCCTGCACACACTGCTTTAGCTATGTCCTAGCGATTATCGTACATTTCGAAGAATGCCAATATTTATGCCTTTATTTGGTTATTTACCCAGTAGTCATTCAGGAGCAGGTTCTTCAGTTTTCATGTAGTTGTGTAGTTTTGAGTGAGTTTCTTAATGCTTAGTTCTAATTTGATGGCACTGTGGACTGAGAGACTGTTTATTATGGTTTCTGTTCTTTTGTATTTGCTGAGGAGTGTTTTATTTCCAATTATGTAGCTGATTTTAGAAAAAGTGCTATGTGACGCTGAGAAGAATGGATATTCTCTCGATTTGGGGTGGAGAGTGCTGTAGATATCTATTAGGTTCACTTGGTCTAGAGCTGAGCTCAAGTCCTGAATATACTTGTTAATTTTATGTCTCCTTGATCTGTCTAAAATTGACAATGTGATCTTAAAGTCTTCCACTATCATTGCATGGGAGTCTAAGCCTCTTTGTAGGTCACCAAGAAGTTGTTACGTGAATCTGAGTGGTCCTGTATTGGGGGCATATATATTTAGGATAGTTAGCTCTTTTTGTTGCATTGATTCCTTTATCATTTTATAATTCCTTCCTTTTTCTTTTGTGATCTTTGTTAGTTTAATGTCTGTTTTATCAGAGACCAGAAGTGCAAGCCCTGTTTTTTGGGGGAGGCTTGGTAAATATTCCTCCATTCATTTATTTTGAGCCTATGTGTGTCTTTGCACATGAGATGGTTCTCCTAAATACAGCACATCGATGGGTCTTGACTCTAGTCAATTTCCAGTCTGTGTTATTTAACTGGGGCACACAGCCCATTTACATTTAAGGATAGTATTGTGTGTGAATTTGATCACATTATCATGATGCTAGCTAGTTATTTTGCACATCAGTTGATGCAGTTTCCTCACAGTGTCATTGATCTTTACATTTTCGTGTGTTTTTGCAGTGGCTAGTACTGCTTTTTCCTTTCCACATTTAATGTTTCCTTCAGGAGCTCTTTTCTGGTAGGCCTGGTGGTGAGAAAATCCCTCAGCATTTCCTTGTCCGTAAAGGATTTTATTTCTCCTTTACTTATGAAACTTAGTTTGGCTGGTTATGACATTCTGGGTTGAAAATTCTTTTCTTTAAGCATGTTGAATATTGGCCCCCACTCTCTTTTGGCTTGTAGGGTTTCTGCAGAAAGAACTACTGTTAGTCTGATGGGATTCCCTTTGCAGGTAACCTGATCTTTCTTTCTGGCTCCCTTTTACATTTTATGCTTTGTTTCAAACTTGAAGAATCTGACAAACATTTGTCTTAGGGTTGCTTTTCTTGACGACTATCTTTCTTGTGTTCTCTGTATTTCCTGAATTTAAATGTTGGTATATCTTGCTAGGTTGGTGAAGTTCTCCTGGATACTATCTTGAATTGTGTTTTCTAACTTGGTTCCATTCTCCTTGTCACTTTCAGGAACCCTCATCAATTGTAGGTTTGGATTTTTCACATAGGCCCATATTTCTTGGAGACTTTGTTCATTCCTTTTCATTCTTTTTTCTCTAATATTGTCTTCATGCCTTATTTCATTAAGTTGATCTTCAATCTGTGATATCCTATCTTCTGCTTGATCAATTTGGCTATTGAATCTTGTGTATGCTTCACGAAGTTCTCGTGCTGTGTTTTTCAGTCCCATCAGGAACATTCTTTTCTAAAATGGTCATTCTAGTTAGCAATTTCTATAACCTTTTATTAAGGTTCTTAGCTCCCTTACATTGGGTTAGAACGTGCTCCTTTAGCTCAGAGGAGTTTGTTATTATGCACCTTCTGAAGCCTACTTCTGTCAGTTTGTCAAATTCATTCTCTATCCAGTTTTGTTCCCTTGTTGGAGAGGAGTTGCAATCATTTGGAGGAGAAAAGTCATCCTGTTTTCTTGGAATTTTCAGCATTTTTTCTATGGTTAAAACTCATTTTCATGGATTTATCTACCTTTGATCTTTGAGGCTGATAACCTTTGGTTGGGGCTTCTGTTTGGGGGTCCTTTTTGTTGAGGTCGATGTTATTGGTTTCTGTTTGTTAGTTTTTCTTCTAATATTCAGGCTCCTCTTCTGCTGGTCTGCTGCAGTTTGCTGGGGGTCCACTCCAAACACTGTTCGCTTGTGTATCACCAGTGGAGGCTGCAGAACAGCAAAAAATTGCTGCCTGCTCCTTCCTCTGGAAGCTTCATCCAAGAGGGACACCAGCCTGATGACAGTCGGAGCTCTCCTATATGAGGTGTCTGTCAACCCCTGTTGGGATGTCTCACCAAGTCAAGATACATTAAAGTCAGGGATCCACTTGAAAAGGCAGTCGTGCCCTTAGCAGAGCTCAAGCACTGTGCTGGGAGAACTCTCCCTGTGATAATATGCTGCTCTCTTCAGACCAGGCAGGCAGGGAGGTTTAAGTCTGCTGAAGCTACACCCACAGCTGCCCATTCCCCCAGGAACTCTGTCCAAGGGAGATGGGAGTTTTATCTATAAGCCCCTATCTGGAGCTTCTGCCTTTCTTTCAGGGATGCCCTGACCAGTGAGGAGGAATCTAGAAAGGCAGTCTGGCCACAGCCACTTTGGTGTGCTGTGTTGAATTCTGCCCAGTCCTTAGCTGTTTGTCAGAGGAAAACCGCTAACTCGAGCCTCAGTAATGGTGGATGTCCCTCTCCCCATCAAGCTCCATCATCCCAGGTCATATTCAGACTGCAATGCTGGCAGCAAGAATACCTAGCCAGTGGTTCTTAGCTTGCTGGGCTCCATGCGTGTAGGACCCACTGAGTGAGACCACTTGGCTCCCTGGCTTCAGCCCCCTTTCAAGTGAATGGTTCTGTCTCACTGGAGTTCCTAGCGCCATGGGGTATGAACAAAATAAAAACTCCTTTAGCTAGCTTGGTGTGTGCCCAAACAGCCAGCCAGTTTTGTGCTTGAAATCCAGGTCCCTGTTGTTGTAGGCACATGAGGGAATCTCCTGGTCTGACTATTCCATACCCATGGGAAAAGCGTAGTATTTCAGCCAGATAGCACAGTCCCTCAAGGCTTCTCTTGGCTGGGAAAGGGAGGCCCCATGCTCCTTGCACTTTCTGGGTGAGGTGATGCCTCAGCCTGCTTCTGCTCACTTTCCACAAGCTACACCCATTGCCTAACCAGTCTCCATGAGATGAACAGGGTACCTCAGTTGGAAATGCAGAAATCACCTGCCTTCTGCATTGGTCTTGCTGGAAGCCACAGACAAGAGCTGTTCCTATTCTGCCATCTTGCCCAGAAAATCCTATTTACATGTTTCTTAGCATGGCACTTTACATACGGAATAACTCATTAACTATTTGCAAACAGATAGCTTATTTCTATTTCTTAATTTTAAAACATTTTTTAAAGACAAGGTGTCACTCTGTCACGCAAGCTGGAGTACCGTGGAGTAATGACAGCTCATTGCAGCCTCAGACTCCGTGGCTCAAGGGATCCTCTTTCCTCAACTTCCTGAGTAACTAGGATTACAGGTGTAGGCACCATGTCTGGCTATTTTATTTAATTATTATTATTTTTTGTAGACATGAGGTCTTGTTACAAAAGATTGCTTTAGCCCTGGAGTTTAAGACTAGCCTGGGCAACTAGCCTGTTGGGCTCGAGGAGTCTTCCTGCCTTGACCTCCGCAAATGCTAGAATTACAGGTGTGAGTCACTGCACCTGGCCCCAGACAGCCTATTTCTAGGTATCACCCGCCATCCATTTCAGAATGGATGATGACTCTGTTCTGTCCTTCTTTTGGTACAGCCTAAGCCACCATATTTATCATTCCTGAGTTCCATCATACATGCTCAGGTATTTGAAAAGATAATAGCTGTTTGAAAGAAAACAGAAACAGAACTGAGAGGACGCCTTTCATATACTTACAAAACTACTTGCATTTAATTCTTAAGGATTCCCCCCAAAAAAGGCATAGAAAGTATATTGTATTCCACTACTTTACTATTTTTTCTCTAGCTTGCATCTATAGGACTACAGCAGGTATAGTAAAAAAAAAAAAGGTGGAATAAAATGTCTGTTACAGATTGCCTATTCTCCATAGCATAGAATTATGTAATAGAATCCAAAAGCACAATATTTCTCATCTTGAGGAGTGCAAATAATAAATTCTGATAAGCTTTACTGTCTTACTTCTAGTAAAAGAACCCCGGCTTAATATGCTACACAAAAAGTTATATGAGCTTCTAATACTCAAAAGAAATGCATTCAAACATTAAATTTGCATAGTACCCTGGCAGGATTTATCTTAACCGCATTGTCCACAAATGATCAAAAGTACTTGAGCAGACTATTCCTGTATGAAAGATATTATACTACTAAAACCTAATGAAACTTCACATGCAACTTTTTCTTTCTTCCTTCTTTCCTTCTTTCCTTCCTTCCTTCCTTCCTTCATTTTCTCTTTCTTTTCTTTTTTTTTTTTTGACAGAGTCTTGCTCTGTCACCCAGGCTGGAGTGCAGTGACTCAATCTTGGCTCACTGGAACCTCTGGCACCTCAGTTCAAGCGATTCTCCTGCCTCAGCCTCTCGAGTAGCTGGGACTATAGGTGTGTGCCACTATGCCTGGCTAATTTTTTGTATATTTGGCAAAGATAGGGTTTCCTCATGTTAGCCAGGATGGTCACCATATCCTGACCTCGTGATTCACCTGCCTCGGCTTCCCAAGTGCTGGGATTACAGGCATGAGCCACCGCACCTGGCCTATATGCAACATTTTCTACTCCCTAGTTGCACTCTGGAAACCTGGAATATACCTGAAAATAGATAATTTCTGATTTCTTGGAAGCAATGAATTGATTGTGTATGGAGAATCACACACATATCTGGTTCCACATGCATCGAGATAGTTATGGGGACCTAGGCAATTCACTTTAATTACTGAGTCTCATTTTCTTCCTTTGTAATAAGAGCCTGCAAGGACTACAGTTGTGCTTCTGATGGAAAATAAAATGAGTTACGGAAGTGACAATAGCATTGTAAGAGTTGAATGATTTCTTCACCCACATGCTCTCTTTTAAATCTTTTAAAGTGGAGACTATTCCACTCTGCTATTGTACAAAAGCAGCCATAGGTATGGTGTTCCAATAAAACTTTATTTACAAAACAGATGGTCAGTTGGAGGATCATGGACAATAATTTATCAAAACCCTTTTTAAAGGATGTAAATTGCTCAGTCATACCTTGTTTGGGTTGCTGAATAACGTTTTGAACACATACTAGGTATGTGTTCTTGTTCACTACACTATGTCCACTGTGAAAACCAATTTATTTTTAAAAATTAAGGAAAATTATCACCTTTCATCTTCTGATATCTTGAAACTTCCAGAGATAACCATTAATAATACTTTGGTATAACTGTCTTTAGTCTTGGTTCAGTAGGCTTTGCAGCATGGTTAAGATTGTGTTAGTGGTAGATTCCTGTGTAGTCTCTGATTCACTTAACACATGTCAGCCAGGTGCAGTGGTTCACGCCTGTAATACCAGCACTTTGGGAGGCTGAGGTCAGGAATTCGAAATGAGCCTGATCAACATGAAGAAACTCTGTCTCTACTAAAAAAAAAAAAAAAAAAGAAAATTAGCCAGGTGTGGTGGCATATACCTGTAATTTCAGCTATTCGTAAGACTGAGGCAGAAGAGTTGCTTGAACCTGGGAGGTGGAGGTTGCAGTGAGCCAAGATCGCATCATTGCACTCCAGCCTGGTCAGCAAGAGTGAAACTCTGCCTCAAAAAAAATACAAAAGTCATAACCACTTTTCTGTATCATTAAAATCCTTAGTGGACATCATATTGATGTGGCAATTTTGCATCCCCTGGAGAACACAGATCAGCTATCTTGCCTCAAGATAGGACTAAGTTTGAAGTGCAAGTTGAAATACATCTCCAGGTAGGACCATATCCACTCCAGCTCTCCAGTCCCCTAACCCCAGCCTGCTGTCCTGCCCTTCTCCTGAGAGGTTTCCTTCAGAAAATCATGTCCATTGATGATTTACTGGATAAACAAAATGTGAGGCATATACACAATAGAAAATTACACAGCCATAAAAAAAATGAAATCAAGTCTTTAACTGCAACATGGATGAAGCTGGAAGCCACTGTCCTAACTCTAATAACTCAGAAACAGAAATTCAAATACTGTATGTTCCCCCTTATAAGAGGGAGCTAAACAATGGGCACCCATGGACATCGGAAAGGAGAAAATAAACACTGGAGACTCCAAAATGGAAGAGCAAGGGCCATGAGGGTTGAAAAATTACCTATTGAGTATAATGTTCACTATTTGCATAATGAGTATTCTATAAACTGAATCCCCAGCAGCATGCAACATACTCATAAAAAACAAGCAGATGTACCCCTAAATCTAAAAAATAATAATTATTATTATGACAAAACCTGTTTCAGGCCGGGCGCGGTGGCTCACGCTTGTAATCCCAGCACTTTGGGAGGCCGAGGCGGGCAGATCACGAGGTCAGGAGATCGAGACCACGGTGAAACCCCGTCTCTAATAAAAATTACAAAAAAATTAGCCGGGCATGGTGGCGGGCACCTGTAGTCCCAGCTACTCAGAGAGGCTGAGGCAGGAGAATGGCGTGAACCCGGGAGGCGGAGCTTGCAGTGAGCCGGGATTGCGCCACTGCACTCCAGCCTGGGGGACAGAGTGAGACTCTGTCTTAAAAACAAAACAAAACAAAACAAAACAAAACAAAACAAAACAAAAAAAACAAAAACCTGTTTCATAGGATTCCTTCGAAAATTAAATAAAATAATTCAGGTGAAGTGTTTGGCATTATTTCTAGCACATACAAAGGCTTCAGTAATAATAAATATTACTATTATTACTAAAAACTAATGCACAAAAATCCTTCTCCAGGCTCTTCTAGAAAACTTGACCTAAGACACTCTGGGTATATACATTTTTAAAACTTGATTTGGGTCTTGGTTTTATGATCCTATTTTTACAAAATATTAGTTCTAAAATTCTTATTTTTAAGTCTCATCATTTCATATAATTTGAAAGCAAGCTAGAAAGAAAAATCATTATCATATCCTAAGAAAGATCTAACAAGTTGCCATAAAAGCTTAATGGCATAATCGCTAGCTTTTCGTTTGAGAAAAATGTGTTTACTGAGACAGATAATGGCTCTATCTCCTGTGTATTCAACATCATCTGACACTACATTAGTGAACTGCAGTCTTTATTTTTGGAAAAAAAAAAAGAAAAAAAATGAACTCAAAAGAGTAAAATAAATGTAACAGCCAGAGACCAACTTAATTTAAAATTACCCCATGGGAGAAACATAAAAGTGAAATGCTTAATTCTTGATCTTCAGTACAGGATACAAAGAATGTTACAATCATGTGAAGGAAGAAAAATGTTTCCACAGTTAGAAAAAAAAAAAAAATTGTCTACATACGGTATTCCAGAAAGAATGCAATCTTCTTTCTTTCTTTCTTTCTTTCTTTCTTTCTTTCTTTCTTTCTTTCTTT
>NW_026652300.1:1165208-1174729 GCF_009828535.3 Hylobates moloch
TCTTTTTCTTTCCCTCCCTCCCTTCCTTCCTTCATTCCTTCCTTCTTTCCTTTCTTTCTCTCTTTCTTTCTTTCTTTTTTCTTTCTCTTTCTTTTTCTTTTCTTTTCTTTTTCTTTCCCTCCCTCTCTCTCCCTCTTTCTTTCTTTCTTTCTTTCTTTCTTTCTTTCTTTCTTTCTTTCTTTCTTTCTTTCTTTCTTTCCTTCCTTCCTTCCTTCCTTCCTTTCTCTCTCTCTCTCTTTCTTTTTTTCTATTCTTTTCTTTTCTTTTTTTTTTTTTTGACAGAGTCTCATTCTGTCGCCCAGGCAGGAGTGCAGTGGTGCAATCTCCACTCACTGCAAGCTCCACCTCCCGGGTTCACTCCATTCTCCTGCCTCAGCCTCTGGAGTAGCTGGGACTACAGGCACCCACCACCATGCCTAGCTAATTTCTTTTGTATTTTTAGTAGAGACGGGGTTTCACCGTGTTAGCCAGGATGGTCTCAATCTCCTGAACTTGTGGTCTGCCCACCTCTGCCTCCCAAAGTGCTGGGGTTATAGGTATAAGCCACTGCGCCCGGCCGCAATCTACTTTCAGAATGAATTCATTGTTCCCCACTCCAAATATTAACTTTTCTTTTTTTTCTTTTTTAATTTAAGACAGCATCTGACTCTATTGCTCAGGCTAGAGTGCAATGGCATAATCTTAGCTCACTGCAAACTCTGCCTCCTGGGTTCAAGCTATGCTTGTGCCTCAGCCTCCCCAGTTGCTGTGATTACAGGTGCATTCCATCACCCCTGGCTAATTTTTGTATTTTTAGTAGAGACCGCATTTTGTCATGTTGCCCAGGCTGGTTTCACACTCCTGACCTTGAGTAGTCTGCCCCCCTTAACCTCCCAAAGTGCTGGGATTACAGGTGTGAGCCACCATGCCTGGCCAAAATATAATATTTTTAAAGGTATGATTTCCCCGGCTCTTACCAAGTTAACTATGCTAACCATGTTTTTGTTGTTTGTTTGTTTTAATGTCTTCAAATAGATATTTATTTATCCAGGCAACTAACTTTCATACGTAAATATGGTTTTCACTAACCTTTAAAGTAAAATGAAGGAATCAGTGAGATGACATTTTTCTTACGGAATTTTTAACTCACCTGAAAACATACCTGAGCTTCATAGGTCTATTCAGTGTGGTGGGGGTCATTGTAACATCCATCCACATTAATGTTGTATTAGTCCATTTTCCCACTACTGACGAAGACATACCGAACCCCGGGCAGTTTACAAAAGAAGAGGTTTAATGAAATTTCAGTTCCACGTGGTTGGGGAGGCCTCACAATCATGGCAGAAGGCAGAAGGCAGAAGGCATGTCTTACATCACAGCAGGCAGGAGAGAGTGTACCAGCAGGGGAAATTCTGGATGCTTTTAAAACCATCATATCTCATTAGAACTCACTCACTATCAGGAGGACAATGTGGGGGAACCAGTCTCACAATTCAGTTATCTCCACCTGGCCCCACCCTTGACATTTGGTGATTATTACAATTTAAGGTGAGATTTGGTTGGGGCACAGAGCCAAACCATATCAGATGTGTTACTGGTAGAGTTCATTTGAGGGCTGCATTTCTTAAGAGGTTCCTTTGGCTACTGGTCCCCAAAATGTAGTGGCAACATACCTTGCAAAAATTCACGTAAAAGTTGGCCTTAGGTATATCTATGTTGGTAACTTTTGTTTTTGCTTGGTTTTCTTTTGTTGTGACAATATTTTCTCTCATTCAGCACAACCCTGATTTCAACCTTGCCTACTGTCAGTAGTTTCAAAATTAAATCCATGTTTATCCATGGGAGCAATTTTGCTGTCAAGATGACATTTAGCAGAGTTTAAAGTTAATTTTTGGTGGTTGGAGCCTTGGAATGTGGTGAATTCTACTGGAATCTAGTGGATAGGGGCTAGAGAGGCTGATAAATATTCTATGATCAACAAGACTGTGACTTCTTTTCCCAAGAATCACCTACAGCAATTGTCACTGGTACTGGAGTTGAGTAGTCCTAGTTTAAAGTATTTGAGGTGTCTGTTTGCAAGTCAGTATTTTCTGTAAATTAGTCCCAGTCATCAGTTGTTACTCATTAACTGTGCTGCAGGAAAGACAGAGTCAGTGTTTTAAACCACTTATTCTTGGGCATTTGGGGCACAAGACCGACAAACGGTTAGAACCCTAAGAATAGGCATAGAAATTGATGGACAGCATCTTCATGGATATTCTCTCCCCCTCTACTGAGTTTCCATTGCACACTTTTAGCCTCTTGAGGAAACACCCATTTCAGAAACACTAAACACACTGTCCCTAATGAGTGTAGTCTAGAAATTAAAACCGACAAGAAAGATGCTGTCTCGAATCTTGTTTATATGGATGTTCATGTAGAAGAGTTTAGAACACTAAGAACATGTGTTGAAAGATCAAAAGCAGGTTACAGCCTGGAAACTAGCCAACGCTTCATGTCCTAGTATGGAATCCTGCATGGCTCACAGACAAAATTGGGTTTTTGGATGCTTTTAAATGGGAAATCATTTTTTTAACCGAGAAAGGAGAAAAAAGTATGAAGTAGAGAATAATGGGGGTACTAACCAAGACACAGTTCCTTTGGAGCAAAGCTTTGCTTCAGGTTCAACTTTTGTATATATTACAGACCCTGGCTTATCTGGTAAGTGAAGTAACTTTCCATCAGCCTCATTCTTCGTTAATTTAGTTCCAGTTCCACCTGTTTCCTTTTAATACTGTCTCCCTCCTTTGGATGTGATCACCTTAATACTGAATAGACGTTACAGACTTAACTTTTTGGTTGCATGAATAAACATCTCCATGCAAATTAGTGGAAAATGTAATTATGCATGAGCTTCCACCCGGGGTTTCTTTTTTTTTTTTTTTTTTTTGAGACGGAGTCTCGCTCTGTCACCCAGGGTGGAGTGCAGTGGCACAATCTCGGCTCACTGCAAGCTCTGCTTCCCGGGTTCACACCATTTTCCTGCCTCAGCCTCCGGAGTAGCTGGGACTACAGGAGCCTGCCACCACGCCTGGCTAATTTCTTGTATTTTTAATTGAGACGGGGTTTCACTATGTTAGCCAGGATGGTCTTGATCTCCTGACTTTGTGATCCGTCCGCCTCGGCCTACCAAAGTGCTGGGATTACAGGCATGAGCCACCGCGCCCGGCCCACCCAGGATTTCTTAGATCACTTATTTGACGGCCATCTCTGAAACTCATTAGTGTGAAGATCAGCCTTTAAACTCGGGCATCTAAGAAATACAACTACACTTTTTCAACTCTAGTTTTCTAGTTAAACTGAAATGGAGAAAATACCCTCTCAGTTCATTTTGCAAATCAACCACAGAGCACAGTTTTCCCTGGGGTGCTTGTAAACTACAATGGATTCTGCAGAGAGGTGGTGGTACCTTCTGGTCTTTAGCTTCAGTGGCAGTGAATCTGGACTTCGACTTTGGTTGACATAAGGAGATGGGCTTTGCTTTGTCCTACCGTGGTTTCCAGTTCTGATCTGTGCTGAATGTCAGAAAATGAGAGGCCATCCACAGCCCTCATCATGTAGGCACACCATGCAGACAAACCTATCTAGGATCGTGTCATCTCCCCAGGTTTTCTTTGCCCCAAAAGGAGAGAGCAAGACCAAGTCCCTTTGCTGGTATTGAATGTCCTCTGACTTTCTATTCATTTCCTTCTAATATTTAATTCCCTGAGGAAATTCCTTCAATGGAAATACAAACCATATTTTTGTTGATGGGTTTGATCTTCCAGAAATTAAATCCCACAGGACAGGTGCTTCCTTGAATCTGTTACATAGCTGTTCTTCTAATGCCAATGTTTCTCTCTGAAAAATAGATGAGAAAAAGAGGTAGGTTAGCTTATCCTTCAAAAATAAAATCTTGGGATAAAATCATGGCATCTCAAGATACTTTCTTTCGCCTTTTGCATCTTTTTCTTTTTTTTTTTTTTCCAGATGGAAGCATCTCTCTGAGATAGTGGCTTTTCTGCCTTTATGGCTGTGTTTTGGGAGATATGAACTTTCACTGAACAGTACTGTTCTATCTGTGGTGTGGTATTAAAAAAATTTCTATTCTTGAATACAATATAACATTTTCCCCGCTTTGACAACAAACATAAATGTTTATCTGAGGGAGATTTTTCCCTACAGGAGAAGAGCTGCATGTTTTCCAACCCTATTGATTTCCATGGATGCCCTGATCTGTTCAAAGAAAGTTTGGTTGAATTTACTCTAACTCATGAATTATCTCTCCTTTGCTTCTGCTTAGCTCTATGTTTAGTAGACAGCTATAAGGCTGTCAGTATTTCCACAATGCTCATTTGTATGAGCATTCTCCTCATTTCTATGACTGCAAGTACCAATGACTTCTTGGAATGAGGAAGCCATACATTTCATGAGAATCAATGCTGGTGGATGTATACTCCAGATTTGAAACCTAGTAACTTTCCCACATGCACACTTCTGTTCTCTGCCAACTTCATTTTACTTAATTTTTTTTTTTACAGATTTTGTATTGGGACACCCAATGCAGGACCTCACAATTATAACTTTACTGGAGTTACAATATAGATTATGGAAGCTTCCTAGATTTCTCTCTTTTTAAGAGTGTTTTATTCCTTTTTATAAAGTGCATATTTAGGAGGTACATGTGCAGTTCTCTTACATAGATACACTGAACAGTAATGAAGTCTGGGCTTTTAGTGTACTCATCAACTGAATCGAGTACTTTATGCCAATTAAGTAATTTCTCATCCCCTAAAACCTTCATAAGCTGACAAAGTCTATTATTCCACTCTTTTTGTCCATGTGTATATTATTTAGCTCCCAATTGTGAGTGACAATATGCAGTATTTAATTTTCCTTTCTGAGTTACTTTACTTAAGATAATGGCCTCCAGTGTATCTATGTTGCTGCAAAAGACAGATTTTGTTCTTTTTTATGGCTGTATAATATTCCACAGTGTATTTAGAACACATTTTCTTTACCCAGTACACCATTGATGAGAACCTGTGTTGATTTTATAGCTTTGCTATTGTGAATAGTGCTGTATATAAACACACAAGTTCAGGTATTTTTTTTATATAATAATTTCTTTTCCTTTGGATAGGTCTCTAGTAGTGGCATTGATAAATCAATGGTAGTTCTGTTTTTAGCTCACTGAGAAATCTCCACAGTTTTCCATTGAGGTTTTCCTAATTTACATTCCCACCAACAGTGTATAAACATTTCCTTTTCACCACATCCTCATCAACATCTGCTGTTTTTTGAGTTTTTAATTATAGCCATTATGACTGGCAAAAATGATATCTCATTGTTGTTTTGACTTGGACCACAGCAGTGATGACTGTGGTCCCGGATAATTTGAGATGATGAGGATTTTTCATAGGGTCACTGGCATTTGTATGTCTTCTTTTGAAAAACGTCTACTCACGCCTTTTGCCCACTTTTTCATGGAGTAATTTTTTCATTTATTGTTGTTGAGTTATTTTAGTTGGCTTTATGAACAGGCTTTGTCTATGTGGTTTGACTTTGGTCAATGGTGCCCATAGTTGCTTTACATTCAACACCAAATTTTAGGGGGAACTGGCTCCCAAACATTCAACTGGGTGCATCTCCTCCTAACTCTGCATTCAATGACATCATGGTGATCACCTGAAATCAGTCCCAGTTGGAGTATTTACACAAGAGTCAACAAACATTGCACATCAAAGCTCCCCCCAACTCCTCTAAAGAGGCAGTCACTGAGTATTTACTTGCACTCTATTGCCTATGTTTCTGACAAAGCAAGAGTGTTAAAAAACAAGACTGAAAGTAAAAATAGACTTGCTTGGAAACACAAAAAGACTGAGGTTCTGCTGATGACACAAACAGTAGAAATCCTCACTGCCAATGTGTATAATTGGAAAGATGGAAAACTGTAATGACATCCCAAGTTCCAAAGAGGATATATCAATCACTACAAAAAGGAAAGAAGAGGTATTCAAGAACGCACCCAAGGGAAGCCTTCAAGGCAAAAAAAATTTACGAACCACTGATCAGATTTGGTTCAAAGGTATCCTTTAATGACCCAGTTTTCCTGGAGCCTCGAATGTCAACATCATTGCATAGATTTGTGTAAGTAGGGCCATTTCTTTTTCATGCAAGCAAAATCAGTATTTTGAATTATATTAACAAGGTAGTATAGTGTTTGTATGTGTCATGCCTATATTTAATGCATATAGAAGACTTACACTGAAATGGAAAGATGTAGTATCATCTGCTACTAATTCTTCTTTCTAAATTGTTTTATAACAGTTATATTCCCTTTATTTGGTATCTTTCTGCACATTTAAACTGTCAATTATTCTACAACCAAGTCTGCCTTATTTCTTAAGATCTGCTTTGTATTCTTTTCTTCCCATCTATTCTATCCATAAACACTCTCTAAGATTACTCTAATTCTAGATTATGTCAATGATTTAAAATACTTTACACATGTCTGTTACTATTAGGTACATTTTAGGTTTTATACTAAGTCAATATTCAACCAGATATATCTACATTTTGATAAAAATCACTGAACCTAGGGCAAGGACTCCAAGACAAAATTTCATGAGTTTTTCCAAACCCATTATCCAAGAAAGTGGGAATGACTGGTGAATTTTCAATAAAATTGAAGTCTCAAGAAGGAGTGTATTGAGGTGCTAATTTATAGCATTTTCGAATTTCCCTGGTGTAAATACTCCTAACATGTCTGATTCTAGGCTGCAAATTGTCATTACTGAATATGGAGATGGGAGGAGATGACCTCAGCTGACTTTCATGAACCAGTACAAGCTAGATTCAGCCAACTATCCTTACAGAAAGGAAAAATTAGAAAAGGTGGTAGTCTATCAGATGAGAGAAAATGAAGAGTTAACAAATATTCTGAGAAGGTATATTAGTTTTCTTTTGCTGCTATAAAAATTATTAAATACATAGTTACTAAAAGTAAGATAAACTTATTCCCTTATATAATTGGAGGTCAGAAGCCCTAAAATCGAAATGTTGGCATGACTGATTTCTTTTTTATTTTTTCTTTTCGAATTTTGTTTTGGATTTAGAGAACGCATGTGCAGGTTTGTAACTAGGATATATTGTGTGATGCTGAGATTTGGCCTTCTAATGATCCCCTTGCTCAATTAGTGAATATTGTACCCAATAGGAAGTTTTTCAACACTTGCCTCCTCTTCCTCCTACTTTTCAAAATCTCAGTGTCTATTGTCCCAATCTTTAAGTCCATGTGTATCTGTTGTTTAGGTCCCACTTATAAATGAGAAAATTTGCATTGGTTCATTTTCATACTGCTATAAAGAAATACCTGAGACTGACTAATTTATAAAGAAAAAGTGGTTTCATGGACTCGCAGTTCCACATTACTGGGAGGCTTCACAATTATGGTAGAAGGTAAAGAAGGAGCAAAGGCATGTCTCACATGGTGGCAGGCAAGAGAGTGTGCAGGGGTTCTGGCCTTTATAAAGCCATCAGATCTCCTAAACTTTATTCACTGTCATGAGAATAGCATAAGAAAAACCTACCCCCATGATCAAATTACCTCCCACCAGGTCCCTCCCATTACATGTGTGGATTATGAGAGCTACAATTCAGGATATGAGTTGGCTGGAGATGCAGCCAAACCATATCAACATGGTATTTGTTTTTCTGTTTCTGAATTAGTTCACTTAGCATAATGGTCTTCAACTGCATCCACGTTGCTGCAAAAGACATAATTTTGCTACTGTTATATGGCTGCATAGTACTCCATGGTGTGTATATACCACATTTTCTTTATGCAATCCACCACTGATGGGCACATTGGTTGATTGTATGTCTTTGCTATTGTGAACACTGCTGTGCTGAACATGCAAATGCATGTGTGTTTTTGGCAGAACGATTTATTTTCCTTTGGGTTAACTGGTAGGGGGTTTGCTGGGTCGAATGGTAGTTCTGATGTAAGCTCTTGAAGAAATCTCTAAACTGCTAGCTGAACTAATTTGCTTTTCCACCAGTAGGCTGATTTCTTATGGAGGCTCTAGGAAGCAGTCAGCCCTTTGCCTTCTCTAGCTTCTAGAAGGTGTTCACATCCCCTAGCTCATGGCCCTGTGTCACTCTAGCATCTGTTGTTGTTGTTGTTATCTCATTTTTTTTTTTCTGTATCTGACCCCACTGGATTCCTTTTATAACAACCCACCTGCATAATCCAGGACAATCTCCCCATCTCAATATCCTTAACCTAACCACATCTACAAAGTCCATTTTGCCACACAAGGTCACATATTTACAGGTTCTGGGCATTAGGACATGGAGAACTTTGGGGGCCATTATTCATCATATCCCAGAGGGAATCCTAAAGTAAGACATACTATGTCCTCCTCATCTTTCCTTAGCAAGGAGGGGACAAACTTTGGTTGATAATATCAACTGTGATTTACAAAGTTTTAGAATCTGCACTCTGATACCCTTCTGACATCCTTTGCAAGTGGCCTCTTTCTCCAGGCTCAGTCATTTGTTTAAGTTAATTATGTTTGTTTATTTGTTCATCTTTTTGTTTTTTGGAGAAAGAGTCTCATTCTGTTGCCCATGCTGGAGGAAAGTGGCAGGATCTCAGCTCACTGCAACTTCCCCTTTCTGGGTTCAAGGGATTCTTTTGCCTGGGCTACTGAGTTAGGATTACAGGCGCCTGCCACCATGCTCAGCGAATTTTTGTATTTCAAGTAGAGATGGGGTTTCACCACATTGACCAGGCTCGTCTCAAACTCCTGACCTCAGGCAATCCAACCACCTTGTCCTCCCAAAGTGCTAGGATTACAGGTGTGAGCCACCATATCTGGCCAAGTTAATTATGTTTTTAAAAATGGTGTTTAGCAACCAATATCTCAAAATAACTTCCTATGTCAAAAGACATTTTCTAAATGGGAAACTTAAATTATGACCTATATTTCAACCAATTAAAACACTCTCATTGATGAAGTGTGCAAAATAAAATGTCTTTGAAGGTACTCTTTAAAAAGACATGCATTTATGCAAGGTCTGGCCTGGCAAAGTAGAGGTTTAAATGGAAGGGAAGAAAGAGGAAATGTTATAAACCACTGTTTTGAACCACTTCTAAAGGTACTGGATCTAATATATATAATGTAAATATATATAATATAAATTTAATAATATATATTTGTATTATATTATAATATATCATATATTATATATTATATAAAATATATATCATATGGTATATAATATATAATATTATATTAGTAACATAAATGAATAATAAATATATGAATATGAATATAGTTATTCAAATAATGAATATGAATATATTTATTATGTATTTATAAATATATGAAGATATATTAGATATTTATATTATTAATTTTATAACAATGGAAATTTAATAATATAAGTATATATACTAAATCTAGTAAAGTTAGAAGTGCTTTAAAACAATGGTTTTGAAAAGAATAATTTATGTA
>NW_026652300.1:1179484-1256820 GCF_009828535.3 Hylobates moloch
TGATGTTTCCCACACAATTTTATCTTATCTGCTATTATTATTATTATTATTATTATTATTATTATTATTTATTACTATTTGTTTTTCTCAAAACTCTTGGTGAGTGCAAAGTCAGGTCCTTCTTGTATACATCAACCTAAGCTTTCTCCCAACTCTTAGCTTCCCTGCTATGGTGAGATATTCCCAAATTGTCTCTTTCCTACCGGTCTATTCTGTCATTATTTCCCTTGCTTTAGCTGTTCCTGTGAGCTCCATCCACTGGCTGAGATGAGACAAACAGGAAAATGACTCACAGTAAACTTGAGAGTGAGAAGTTGTTAAGAGCATGGGAAATATCAGGCCTCTGAGCCCAAGCCAAGCTATTGCATCCCCTGTGACTTGCATGTATACGACCAAGTGGCCTGAAGTAACTGAAGAATCACAAAAGAACTGAAAATGCCCTGCCCCACCTTAACTGATGACATTCCACCACAAAAGAAGTGCAAATGGCCAGTTCTTGTCTTAAGTGATGACATTATATTGTGAAAGTCCTTTTCTTGTCTCATACTGGCTCAAAAATCTCCCCCACTGAGCACCTTATGACTCCCACTCCTGCCTGCCAGAGAACAAATCCCCTTTGACTGTAATTTTCCTTAATCTACCCAAATCTTATAAAACAGCCCCACCCTTATCTCCCTTTGCTGACTCTCCTTTTGTACTCAGGCTGCCTGCACCCAGGTGATTAAAAGCTTTATTGCTCACACAAAGCCTGTTTGGTGATCTCTTTACATGGATGCCCATGAAAAGAACTTCCCAAACAAAACAGGCTGGATTCTCTTTCTCCATCAAAGTGAGAAAGAGCACCAACAAGTGATTCAGAGTATGGGAATTTAGCCAGCAAAAGGGGTCCCAAAGTGACTTGGCCTTGTCAGGAATTGCCTCTTAGGGGGACTGCAGTGTTTGCAGCTGTGAACCTAGACCCAGGCTCTTGCAAACACACTCATAGTATGCATCTTGAACATAATCACAGGCATTTATTTTGCACTGGGAAGCAGGACACAGGTGAAGAAATGGAGACAGCCTTCCCCCTGAATGGACACAAGAAGGGACTGGTGTACTCTGGGTTATAATTTGGCGGTAGACAATATTTGCCCATTTTCTCCCCTTCCTCCTCCTCTTCCATGTCTTCTCTTTTCTTGCCTAGCTCTTCTTCCTCCTCATGTAGTAGATTTAAAAATTATCTCAGTGAAATTGTAACTTGTTTATATAATAATTGTATTATTTTAACATGTATCTCTTCCTTTTTGCAACAGCCATTTGAATTCCTTTTTTCCACTTTTTTTTTGTCTTTTTTAGATATGGTCTCTGTCATTCAGGATGGAGTCCAGTGATGCCACCATAATTCACTTCAGCCTCCATCTTCTGGGCTCAGGGGATCCTTTCACCTCAGCCTTCTGAGTACCTGGGACTACAGGCATGAGCCATCATGCCCAGCTAATTTTTGTATTTTTTGTAGAGATGGGGTTTTGCTGTGTTGCCCAGGCTGGTCTTGAATGCCTGGGCTCAAGTAATACACCCACTTCTGCCTCCCTAAATGGAGTTACAGGCTTGAGCCACTTGCCCAGCCGAATTCTTTTTTTTTCCTAGGAACTGTGCATGCATACACTTTGCCCATTTGCTATCTGTCACTTGTTGATTTTTAAATAATCATATCCTAGGAGCTGGTCCTAGAGGAATCATTAGGTAACTAGAGCACCCTAATGGCGCTGGTTCCAGGTTCTTCTTCCTCAATGCAAGCCCGCCAAAGGAAAAACCAATCAGAGAGAGGTGTTTTTCCCGCCTCGCTCTAAGCCCCACCCCAACCAATCACAAACATCCACACAGCCCTCCTGGGCATAAAAGAAGCAAACCCCCCACTGCTCTCTTTCTCTCTCCTGCCCACCCCAGCCTGCTGCCTCCAATAAAGATCTCTTGGCTGAGCCGGTGTACCGTGGTCTTAAGTCTGAGCGTCACTCTTTCATTGGTGCCGTGACTCGGATTGGGACTCCCCGCCTCCGGCGGGACCCCAGTCCCCCTCAGACTCAGACCAGGCCCCGGCCGCTCTTCGCCCAATTTCCTGTCCACTGAACAGCGCATCCACCACCGGCTCCTGTTTGGTAAGTCCCCTTCCGTAGTCTGCTGCCTAGTCCTATACTGTGGTGACAGACTCCTGCTTCCCCTCCTCGACCCACAGGGAACGGAGTTTTCTCTCTCTCCTCCTCGCCCCTCTGGCCTGAGCCTCTGCCCCGAGCGTCTGCCCCGCGCCATACTGTTGGCTACATACAAAAATCTTGGTAGCAAGTGGCTCACGGTCCCTCGGCCATGCTGTTGACCCTTCAGTCCCTTCGCCTTGGTGACGACCAACCAAAGGCCCTGAACCTGATTACAGTGTTTGGCTAACTAGGGGATGCCCTCTTAGCCCTCACTGCCTCTCTGTCCATGGGAGGCTCCGCATCCCTGCCGGTCGACTCTCCCCTAAAATGCCTTTTAGACAATCTGGCTACCCTAGGCCTTGCTGCTGACCTTAAACCCAAGCGCCTAATCAAATTCTGCACGCGAGATTGGCCAACCTACCCCTTAGACAACCAAAGTAGATGGCCCCCTTACGGGTCCCTAGACCCTGGAATTCTCCAAGATCTCTACAATTATTGCGAGCGCACGGGAAAATGGGCAGAGATCCCCTATATTTCCGGCTTTTTCCTATTAAAGGATAAGCCTCACCTCTGTATGTCCTGTCGACCCCAACCCCAACATGTCGTGGCTGCTCTCCGCTCCAAAGGTCTTTCTCAGCCCTGTCCCCCTCCCTCCACCTCCGATTTCCACCCTGCTAATGAACCGCCTCCATATCACCGTCCTCAACCTTGCCCTCCCATCACCACTCCGCCACCAACAATCCCCGCCCCCACCCCACCCCTCGCTCCTTCAACTTCCCTTCAACCCCTGTCTGCTCCTCTGCCCAGCCCCCCGTCCACCCGCTCCTGATCCCATCTCCCCATCCTGGCTCCCCTCAGGGAGGTTGCAGGTGCCAAAGGTATTGTTCGCATCCATGTGCCCTTCTCCGTGGCAGATCTCTCACAAATTGAAAGACGCCTAGGCTCATACACCTCTGATTCAGCCTCATACATCAAAGAATTCCAATACCTTATCCAAACCTACAGTCTTACCTTCCATGATATTTATATGATTCTTTCCAACACCCTCCTTCCCAAGGAACGTAGGCGAGTCTGGGAGCAGGCCCGTACCTATGCAAATCAGGTTCACCAATGGCCTGTACCTATGCAGATCAGCCCTACACATTGGAATGCAGGCAGTCCCCGAGCACGATCCTGGCTGGGATTATAACACCCAGAATGGTGTCACAGCCCGAGACCACTTTGCCACCTGTTTAATAACAGGTCTCCGAAAGGCAGCTCAGCAATACACCCACTTCTGCCTCCCTAAATGCTGGAGTTACAGGCTTGAGCCACTTGCCCAGCCGAATTCTTTTTTTTTTTCTAGGAACTGTGCATGCATAAACTTTGCCCATTTGCTATCTGTCACTTGTTGATTTTTTAATAATCATGTCCTAGGAGCTGGTCCTAGAGGAATGAGTTCAGTCATTTGCTTATCATATGAATTGCAATGTTTCTCCTGTTTTGTCATTTGGGAATTCAGTAGGGGATACAAAATAATATATAAAAATAAATGGCGATCACGCATATAATAAACAACCACTAATTGGAAGCCCATATTGGAAAAATGAACAAAGAAGAATAACTAGAAATCCTTTGCAAAATAAAAACAATGAAGAGCATGGTTAAAAGTCATTGAAACAGTCTTGTAGCATATTATAAATCCTCAATGGTGAATACAACATGGCATTGCTAAATAGACAGAGACTAACCAATGGAACAGATCAAAGGGTCCAGGATAGGTAAAATGTATGCAGGAATTCTGGAGATGAATAGCTAACATAGCAATCTGTGGGAAAACATAAGTTTCAAGAAGAGGCTTAGGTGGGAGGATCGTTTGAAGCCAGAAGTTCAATACCAACCTGGGCAACAATGCAAGACCTCATCTTTACAAAAAATAATAATAATTAGCAGGTCATGATGGCATATACCCATGGACACAGCTGCTTGGAAGGCTGATGCAGGAGGATCACTTGACCCCGGGAGTTTGAAGCTACAGTGAGGTGTGATCACACCACTCCACTCCAGCCTGGGCAACAGAACAAGACCCCATCTCTTTAAAAAAAATGAAAGAAAAAGAAAAATCTAGATCCATGTCCCACAATGTATTGACAAATAAATTCTGAATAGATCAATGATTTAAATATAAACAATGAAGCTACCCTTGTATTAAATATACTAGAAGGAAGGATGGGAGAATTTATAATCTTGTAGTGAGAAGGTCTTTCTAACAATGGCAGTATAAATAAGTCACAAAAGAAATCACTAATCAAAATTTCTACATAAAAAATACCCCATAAATGGAGAATATTCAAGCAAACTTGGAGTTATCCCTTTCCTAGCTTTGTTATTTTATGAGGTTGTAAAAGAAAATGAAGTGCACCTAGACTAGCTACCCAAAAATAAAACTAGTATTTCATTCCTCTATGGAAAACACCAAATGTAAATATTAACTCTGTGCTGTCCAGAAAGGTAACCAACAGTTTCCTGGGGCCATTTAAATTTAAATTTTCTTTGATTAAATTTAAGACTGCTTACTTGTTGATACGGTTTGGCTGTGTCCTCACCCAAATCTCATCTTTAATTGTAGTTCCCATAATCCCCACATGCCACGGAAGGGGCCCAGTGGGATGTATTTGAATCATGGGGATGGTTTTCCTCCTGTTTTTCTCCTGATAGTGAGTAAGTTCTCACAAGATCTTATGGTTTTATAAGGTGCTTCCCCTTCACTGGGCTCTCATTCTCCTTGCTGCTGCCATGTAAAGAAGGACATATTTGCTTCCCCTTCTATCATTATTGTAAGTTTCCTGATGCCCCTCCAGCCTTGCACAACTGAGTCAATTAAGCCTTTTTTCAATTTAATACACTCGTTTACAATAAAATCACTCAGTAGCCATATGTGGATCATAACTACCATGTTGGGCAACACTGATTTCTATGATTGCAGAAAATCCCAATGGAAAGCATTGACCATTTGCTGATTCAGAAAACTTTTCTTGAACTGTATTCCAAGCACTTCTGTCATTGTGGATACAAAGGAACACAAAACAGAGAGAAATACTTGCCCTGACGCCACATATTCCAGCGAAATCTACGCAAAACCAGGGGGCAGTAAAGTCTTATTGCACAGTGCCTCCATCTCTCACATTCAGTACAGAGTTCATTTATATATGTAGGTTTGAAATCAAACAGTAAGCCCTGAACACAACTAAAGAAGCCAATACTCATCTTTATAATCCCTGAGCCAGATACATCACCTAGTGCAAAAGCCACAGCAGTTTTTGCCTTTACTTTCAGTGGCAAAATCACAATGACTTTTGCGCTAACCTAATAAAAGCATCTGTGTTTGATCATAAATTCTTCTTTATGAGTCATCTCCTTCTCCACCTTGTTCATAGGGAAACAGAATTATAGATCTCAAGAGATGAAATGTCACACAGTTAGGAAGTGAGAGAATCAATTATCCTCTTTGTTGGACAGTCTCTAGAGAATGATAGAAGGACTCAGGATACATTTCAGAGCAAGTCATTCTATGAACAAAATATCTATATCTTAGATATCTGAATAACTCTCAAGTTTATTATTGAAAAGATTGTCCCATCTATTTATTTACAAAACGTTTAAGAAGAACATGTAATATTAGGAAGCTTCCTTTTTCCTTTAAGACTAGTTCTTTTGATGTGTGTAATGTGTGTTTACAAGGTAAGATTTCCCAGCTCATTGCCTGAGTTTCTTCTGGGAGAGAAAACCAAGAGCTAAAAGACCCACAGAGACAGTGAATTCTTATAATATGCCATTATCTTCACATTGAATTTGAACTTATGACACTATTCAATCCAAATTATTATATAACAATTTAAATATGTACAACTATATGTGTTTAGGCAAAGTGTTAGTTTTCTGTTTAAATTGAATTCAACTCATCCAGGCACTTGCAAAGTGTTTTATTTTCAATGCCTGTGATTATCTGAATTTCACTTTTTCTGTGTGAACATAAAACCAAGCCATGTACAATTTCCTAGAACACCATATTACCCTGCTGATTGGTAAAATCATAAACCATAGGTATTTGAGAGAAAACACAGTATTTATCAAATTAAAGACTGATATTCAGATCAATATCAAAGTTTTGTATGTGTCATGAAAAGTTGTGGAAAATGTGTAAAATCTCAGCAAACAACGTAGGTTCAATTTTTTCTTTATATAATGAAATTGGTAATTTAAATTGTGTGTTTACCATTTTAAAATATTTTTTAAGCTGTATAATTTTTTCTCTGACAATGTAAACTCTCTATAGAAAGATATTGAAAAGATCACAAAAGCAGAAAATGCAGCCACCTATGACTTAAGAATTTTTGGAAATGAATGTTAAATATTTATTGGCTTCTTTGCTTTTAAATTTGTTTTTCTATGTTCATTTCACACAACTAAATATGTAATATCTAATATTCTCATTACATAAAATTAAATCTAATAATTCAGATTTCAATGCTTCACATATTTTTTAAAATCCTTTTGCTTATTTATTTCTCTTTACCTCTCAGAATCAAAGCTATTTCTTTTGAAAACATCAAAATTAAATTATCTTGACTGCTCAAACATAGAAAGGGAGTTTAACATTAGACATAAATCAAATCCAGGAGCTGCAAGGATGATTCACCAAATCACTAAGTGTATGCGGACTTCTTCTAATCCCCAAATTGTCACACTGGACGAAACATCTCAGGGACACACGTGTTACTAAAATATAAGCTCCATAATGAGCGAAACTCAAATTTTTCTTCATTCCTATATTGACTGGAACCAGTGTTGACTCAGAACACACCTTTCTTACTCATTTCTATTCTTCAGCACAGAAAACTCCCCATTCATCTGCCACCTCCCACAAAAAAATAGCCTATTTTCTCAATTTTTTCACTCTAATACTCTCAGCGATTACTATATGTGCTTTTGATAAGTACAATTTAAATATAATCATGGCTGATTAAAGTCCTATAACAGGCATTTTGGGAGAGACCCAGGCAAGTATATCTAGCCCCTGCAGTCAAGAAGTTTAAATCTAGAAAATAAAATAGGACATTGTTTTCTAATTAAATGATAAATTTAACCCCCATCCTTTTATCTCATGGTAGCTTATCCCAATTAATGTGCACACTGTGGCTATGTATCACTCAGCAAAGAAGAGTGTTTGATTTTCAGTAATAGTTAAAAGTTCTTGCTAATTCTGTAATGTTCAGAATTGACCCTAGGCTGATTGAAGTGTAGCAAATTAATGACAATATAATATTAACAATTAGGGCTAACCGATGGAAAAACTCAGTCTAAATTAGTTAAAAGCATGAATTTCTAAGATGCTCAATTGAGAAATTAAATGCTTAAAATATTTGTCCATAGTGCTGACTATAATGAACAAAACATGCTCATTTATAATTATTGAATTAATTATAGTCAAATCCGTAGCCTTTCCTTTAATTTGTTTTAAATTTTCTCACCTGTCCTAAGCCAGTTTAGCTGCTCATCAGTTCCCAGGTGACTTAGCCCTTATCAGGAGGCTCTCGATATAAGACCAGCCACAAAACTTGGCTCCCCAGGGAATGATTTACTGTGGAGATTAACCCTACAATCAGAACAAATGTTTATTAGCCTACAGACACGCTGTGATAACCTCAAGAATTGTCTTTGTATACAAGATCTTTTCACAAAAGAAACTCATCGAGATAGAAAGAATGACACTCCAAAGTCAGAATTAGGCATGTTTCAAATTGCTTTTAGCAAAAGTCTCTCTTGGAAGTGTAGGGGTTGGCAAACGGGTGGGGTACACAGGGCTCATTGGATTATAGAACATAAGCATTGGCCTGAAGCTGCTAGGTGCTGGAGTGTCCACATTCTCAGACATACACAAGTTATGTATATTAGTTTATTATGCATAGTGTAACAGAGCATCACACACTTGGTGGTTTAAGACAACACAAAGTTATCATCATATGTTCTGAAGAAGTCCAGCATGGCTTTCAATGCATGAGTTTCAAGGTGCTGTCAGGGCTTCATTCCTTCTGGAAGTTCTAAGGGAGAAAATATTTCCTTGTTCTTTCTGGTATCTAGACACCACCTATATTCCTTGATGCATGGCCTCAATTTCAATCTTCAAAGTCAGCAATAGCAGGTTTCTTGCCATATCACTCTGACCTATTTGTCTTTCTCTTTCACTTTTAAAGATTCTGTGACTCCAATGAACCCACCTGGATTATCCAAGATGATCTTCCTATTTTAAAAATCTCCCTATTTTAATTCCATCTGGGACCTGAATATCCCAGATATTTCACAGTTTCAGGGAACTCATATGTGAACATCTTTGGTGGCAGCTTTATTCCGTATGCCACACTGTATTACCACATATTCAGTCAGTGTCTATCACCATAAAAAACTTATTTCTAATACAACTTATGATAAATAAGGAGCCTCTGTTGTTGATTCCAAAAAGGATATTTGGAATATAAACTTTTTAAATACGTTTGAATTTGTGATTAAGATATTTAAAATGCTAAAGCTCTAGACTAGACTGCAAATAAAGTTAATGTTCATACACACATACACTGTGCAATTTATAAGAAGGCATTTTAGAGCCAATTATCAAACAATATGTGATGATACACTCAATGCAATTTGCATTATGAAGCATTCATTCTGTTTTCACCTCCAGAAGAGCTTTTGCCTTCTAGCTGGGTTGCACTTGCCCATATTTTTTCTACTTCCTGGTTCATGTTTTATCCAGTGCAGACTACTTGCATAACCAGGTGGTCTTTGTCACTCAGAGAATAGTGTATTATCTTTTGGTTGCAGAAGCTCTGTTGGATGGCCTCTCTATGATTTGGATACTCTCCAGGTTGGACCATCAACCTGACTCACTGGTCTCCTAAAAGTAGTAAAAGCCATCTTTTATTCTCCAGCGAAATAATGCAAAGACAACAGCCTAAATTCAACCAGTGGTCCAAATATTATGATCTCTGTTCCTATTGAAAACCTGTTCTGGAAGATCATTTCAACCAACTGATCTATTCATTTGTCTACTAGATAGTTATTCAGCAACTACTGTGTTCAAAATATACAGGTGAATCAACACAAAAATTTTGTTTATGTCCTCAAGGGGCTCCCAGTGTAATGAAGATAGCAATCATTAAAAAAAAAAACAACCAATGCAGTTTAAGTGAGTTTTATTACTGAGGTCCTGATGTGAGCTATAGTACCAGGGAAATACCATACAAATGGCATTTCCCAGGACAGGGGGTTTGTTTTTGTTCACTGCAGCAGAAATAAGTATGCTTGAGATAGTTAAGCAAGGATTCCAAAAAAAGGCTGCTTATATTTTCTAGAAATAGGAAGATATTACAGGTTAAAAAAGATGCATTTTTCAAAGCAAAATAGTAGTATGGCATAGCATGAAGCATAGTTGAATGCTTCATACTATGTAGAAACTGAGAAAGAGTGGGTAAAAGAGTAGAGATAGAAAGAGAAAGAGAAGAGAGAAGAAAAAGGTGAATAAAACAGAGGAGAAAGAAGAGAAGAACAAATAATAAAAAGAGGAGAGGGGGATGAACAGGAGGAGATAGATGAGAACAAAGAAGAAAAGAGGAGAAGAGGGGCAAGGAGAGGAGAGTAAAGATAAAAGAAGGGCCAAATAGAGCTGCAAACAATGGCTTATGCCTGCAATCTCACCACTTTGGGAGACTGAGGCAAGAGAACTGCTTGATGCCAGGAGTTGCTGACCAGCCTGGGCAACATAAGGGCCAGATAGAGATTGTTGAATTCCTAAAGAGGCTGATATTCTGAGCTTCAGAGTTAAGATGGTGCTCAATAGAGAGAGAAAACAAAGGGTTTTAAGAGGGGTCTAGAAATGAACAGGTTTTAACTGAAGAAAGACTTTAGGACAAATTTGAGGAATGAATTCAGAGCTATGAAAACCAATTCAAAATTTATGCCAATAGTGTGAGCACAAGATGCTGAAAGCCCTTCATGGGAGGTCCCAGAAGGAAGAAGAGGGGCTGGTTTAAGAAATACTGCAACAACTGACCAGGCTGTAGATAAATTCACAGTGGCTAAGGACAGACAGGAGTAGGGGGGTTCCCAGGGATTCTTGTGCTGTTCACCAATGCCAAAAATGCAGGAGAGAAGCCGAGATGGGTTTTCTTTTTTGGTGGGGGAGGGTAAACTTGGAGTATGTTGTATTTGAGATGCCTAGGAGATTATATACGCAGAGTATGACCCTAAGATTTATGCAAATGTGCTCTTAGAATATGGCATTATTTCTGATCCAAAGAGCAAAGCCAAGAATGCAGAGGAAAAAAAAAAAGCAAAGCAAGAAGAAGAAAAAGAGACCGCTAACAATAAACTTCATTGAATTTAAAAGGCTTTTTAAAGTACAGGTATACACTCCAGTGGTTTGTAACTTGCAAAAGCATGTATCATTGTAGAAACCCTGCTATGATCAGCAGGATAGCAATAGGAAAAAGTGCATGTTACATAAATCCATTGTAAGGAAGTCAGTCTTACAGATTCAAGTATGCATTGTTCCCTTTTTGAACTATAAAATGAGTGCCTGAGCTTTCCCCCAGGGGAAGTAGAATGATGCTACAAAGTTAAATTTCAAGTACTTGAATGGCTTTTAAAAGGACTAAACAAAGAATTTATAAGTTGAGATCTATGAATGAAGATATAGAAGTGAGTGAGCCTTTGGTTACATTTTAAATTTTTAACAAATATTTTTGAGAAGTTTTTAATTGAGGATAATCAAAAAGGGTTTGCTCGTGCAAATTATAAATGATCAAGAAACAAAATACCAGAATACACAACATTTATCCCAAGTTATGAGATATTTTAAGGTATGTGTGTGTGATAGTGTCATTCTTCATGAAGACAAAAACTTACTGCAATACCTGCTGGATTAAGAAGACATCAACATATTTATTTGGTCTCTCAATCTTTTGTCTACCATGTGAAAATTATACTGTCATGTAGAATCTGAAATTATACTAATAGAAACAAAATGTTGGCATCTCTGGGGCATTCCTGATAAAAGAAACTCCTTAATAGAGTTCTTATAGATATATAACATGTGTTTATAATATATTGTGACAATATAAGGTTTTGCATATTATGCCCAGCTGGGGTGGGTATTCTGAGCTATGGCTGGTAGATGCTCAAAAATTAAAAACTATGAGGCCAAGACCTATCAAGTCAAAATAAAGAAGAGAAGGATAGAGAAATAAATATCTAGACTCTTTAAGCTGAGTTCCAAGTTAATTTTGAATGCAGAGAGGGAGAAAAAAATCACCCTAGTCGTCCCACTCATATGTAAACCTTGTAAGTGTAGGTCTTTGGGTTTCATTTTGCTTTGTTTTGTTTTGCCTTGCTGCACTATGCCCAATGCCTATGACATTGGCACTGCTGTTGAATGGATGGCTTTCTCTTTATCTATGCAGATCATAATAAAATGCCCAGCTTAAAGAAGGTACTTAATACATTTTAGGTAAACAGATGGATAATTGGAATCAGGACAGAAGGATGAGTGAATGGGTATCTGAATGAATGAATGAGAACAGAAAATAATAAAGGATGTGTATGAAACAAAGGGAAAAAGAGCACTTTGAAGCTGAAAGGAAGAGTTACTAATTATAGAAGAAGGAGGATAAATTATCATGACTCTTCAGTTCATGGCATAGACAAGAGGAATAAATTGGACAACAGAAGATTGAGAAGGCTACAGATTCTGATAATGTCTTCCCTATCTCCAATACATAACTTTGCATCCTGCCTAATACAGCATTTGCCCTCTTTGATTCAAACAATGCATAACTGATGCAGTTTGTCAGTCTCCAGTTTATAACACAGAAGTTAGTGAACATTTTTTCTATATTCTGCACTGCTTTAAACCACTCACATGCAATAAATTATCGAGTATTAACAAGAAACATGCTTAACTTTTTCTACACAATGAATCATACATATAAACTCAAATGTGCTAAAGAAAAAATATACATATTCAATGGATTCAAATGAATGCTTAAATAGTAGATGCTTATTGAGTGATCTGAGAGTTTTACATTCAACCATTTCAGTAATATTATGCAATCATCATTTTGTTCTCCAGAAAAATATAATGCTAAATTCCAGACATTTCACATGATAGGTGATTATGTTGTTTACAAATAAATTGGCTTTCCCGATGTTAGAAGACTTTGAGGCTTATTTTCTGGTTTCAACTTATAGAGAAATCAGGAATACAGATTCATGAATAGAGCTCTTTTTATCAGTGTGTCAGTAAGCAACATTTTAAAAAATTATTTTATTTTAAGTTCTGGGATACTTGTGCAGAAGGTGCAGGTTTGTTACATAGGTAAATGTATTCTATGGAGGTTTGCAGCACCTACCAACCCATCACCTGGGTATTAAGCCATGCATGCATTAGCTCTTTACTCTGATGCTCTCCTTCCCCTCACCCACTCCCGAACAGACCCCGGTGTGTGTGGTGTCCTTCCCTGTGTTCATGTGTTCTCATAGTTCAGGTCCCACATATGACTCAGAACATGATGTGTTTGGTTTTCTGTTGCTGTGTTAGTTTGCTGAGGATGATGGCTTACAGCTTCATCCATGTCCCTGTAACAGACATGTCATTCCTTTTTATGGCTGCGTAGTATTTAATACTCTTAAGTGCACCAGTAAGTTGCCTAAGATTTTTTATATGTTATAGGTACCACATTGTCTTTATCCAGTCTATCATTGATAGACATTTGGGTTGGTTCCATGTCTTTGCTATTGTGAATAGTGCTAGTAAACAACTTTTAAAAATAAAAGTACTCTGGATTTTTCACTAAACCACGATACACTAGTGAGCTTGGTCTTTAGGAAACCAAGAGGAAACTATTGTAAAAATTCAGATCCTTGTGGAAAAAAATACTCTGGTAGAGCAATTAAGAAGGCAGGTAATTGAGGTATAATGCTGGGTCCTTTGATCCTCTTTTTGGATCAATTTGCTATTCTACTGTATTCTTAATAGCCCACTCAAGTGAGACAGACAATACTTAGCTACGCCCATGATTGCTCGAGGTGAACTAACACAATCTCTTATTGTCCATCCCCTGATTCTTCTATGTTGGTTCTTATGAATCTGATGAATGCAGAAAGAAGTTGACATATTTCAACTTGCTTTCATCACACTTGTGAATAGAAAAAGTTCTTCTTCTCAAAAGACTTCCTACCTACCACAAATTTTCTGGTAAAGGAAACTATTGTGTTTCCTAACTATACCACCACCCGCTAATTCAAACACGACATTAGCCCACCAGTAAGTAGCCTGGTCAAGTCATATGACCAACTTTTATTTTCCCCAATAATTTCTGAATGACTGACTGTTATTTCACACAGAAGGCTTTTGTGGAGAGTCAGTCTCATGGATTTTCAGAATAGGGTGTTTCCATTTATTGATTGCAAGAGTGGCCAGTTCTCAGCATTATTCTTGTCAGGTAAATATGACTTCAAGGAAGAAAAACACACACAAAAAAACAAAAAAAACCCATTAAAAGGCAGATTCATTATAGCCAAATGGAAGTTAAAAGAATTTTCCTCTTTCAGAATTTATCCAGTTGGATTTATAGTTAATCCAATAATTGCTTTAATCACAGAGCATAACTCAGGGTACCTCACCTCTCTCTGTCCCTGATAGTTCCAGAGAACCCAGGATTTAGAGACGCTTTAAGTTATAATCACAAGGTTTGACTGAAAGAACCAAGTATATTCTGAAGACTTTTACAATCATAGGGTACCAAACAAAATATTGGCATTGTTGTGAATATTTGGGTGGTAGATTGTATTCTTAAATAACATTTAGGATCATCTTGCAGGGCTTATTTTTTTTCAGAAATAAATTTTTTGAGAAGAACACCACCAGTGTGGTAAGGTATGGTTATTGGAGCCTATTACATTTTCTGGCAATTTCCTCTAAGAGAAACTGTTGGCTTTGCACAATCAAGACAGATATGGGTCATTCAAATCTCTGAAGATCACTTTTTAACTGTGGGAAGTCTTGATAGTCCTCATGATCAGCATCTCAATGCCATTGTCCTAGGAGTATTATTCCTATAGAATGCTAATGGGGATGTGTTATGGGCTTAGTTGGGCCCCTGACAACTTCATATATTGAAGTCCTAACCCCCAATACCTCAGAATGTATTTGAAGACAGGTCCTTTAATGAGGCTCCCAAATGGTGTCTTCTGATAGCCAAGCCCCTATTAATATCTTTGTATATGTAATTTTTATTTTATTTTTTTTTTATGAGTTGAGGTCTCCCTGTGTTGCCCAGGCTGGTCTCAAACTACTGGGTATTCATTTCTCCATTTGATCCTTCCATATCAGCCTCCTATAAAGCACTGGGACCACAGGTGAGCCCTACCACACCCAGCTGCCTTTTATAATGACACTTTTGAGACAGGTTACTAAGAACTAATTGCCCAGTGTTTAGTCATAACTAAGTGAACAGAAAAAATTTCTATTATAACCATTAAAACAAAGATCTATACCACTAGCACACAAATCATCAAAACTGAGGTGCCCCTACATATTTATAAAGAAATTTCAAAATTCAAAAATGTACTTCAAAAAGTAATAATGTCCAAAAGTTCATCAGAGAGACAAGTGAAATTTAATAAATATGTCTTATTGAAAATTACCCAAACACCACAGAACACAAAGTATACATTTGACAGGGAAAAGTGAATTTCATGACCAAATGAAACAAAGTCATTTTGTTTCATGATCCTCAAATTTTGTAATTCAAACAACAGTGTGTTTTGTTTGATTTTTTTTTTTTTTTTGGTTTGGTTTTATTTCACAGTTAGTTTGATACATGCATTTCTGGGTCTTTGATAAGGGTTTCATCTAGGTCCCTTTCACACTCTTCATTTTCTTGCTCCATGTCTACATTTTTGTTAAAAATAATATTACGACATTCCAAAGAACATATTGCCTTAGAAACCAGTAGGAAACTTCCACTAGCTAACCCTTCCTGCTCTCTACCTGCTGCCCAGTTGTGGGGTACTCATCTCTGTGCTTGTTCTGTTGTGGGTTTTTATCAATCATCTTGCTTTTCACATGAATTTTCCTTTCTGGGAACCAGCAACACTTGAGTTTGAGACCCCTGTCTCAGAGTTCCTTTGAGATGATACAGAACAAAAGTAACTTGCTTATGTCTGGGAAGCAGAAAAAGACGTCAAGAGTGTTGAAAATGAGAGTCGAAGAAGGTTCTGGTTGTAATGGAAGTAAAAGTGGGTAATGGACCCCAAGGGGTCAGAAAATGATGAATGTACTATGGCTTATACAATAAATTGAAAGATCAAATAACCCTTAGGGACTAAGAGAGAGTTGTATAGGAAGAAGAAAGTGCTGAGCTTGTGCAATCGACAAATCAGAAAGAGTGAATGAAAAAATCATTGAAGATTTGTTAAAATCCCTTCCAGCATAACACCAGATCTGTGTTCATGTTGGATGGCTGCTAGCTCCAAGTCTGTTTAAGAGAAGACTCCAGTTCATCAAGGCTCAGTTTCATCTATGTTCTGCTGATGCCACAGACTGTCAAGAGAAGACAATTGTTCAAAGCCTCCCAGAGTAACAAATGGAAAGTTCCAAAGCACCATTCTGATGCCACAGATACTGAGAAGAACTCTACAGAAATTCCTTTAGGGAAACCTCAAGAAGAGGCCTCACCTGCCTCGATCTAAAGTGAATATTGATGAAACTGGCATGGTTTGGGCATGGGCTAAGACAGGACATTTATGAGTAAGAATAATGTGGGTGCCAAAAAAAAAAAAAGAATGCTTACACTATTCTTATAGAGATGGATATAGGAGTAGCAAGCTCAAATTCCTCTTGGTTGCTGTGGAGTTAGGAAGCACTGATGTTCAAAGAATTGGCTTACTAACAGCTTTCATGAGCGTAGTGTATTTGAAATGGTTCAGGTGTGCTTTTTCAGTCTCTTAATTGGTCTGTTACCTGGAATCAGCACAACTTGAGTGTATCACATTTATTCATTCTGGACACTTTCTTATTCCATTTCTGGCATTTTTCTGTATTAGCATCCAGCCTGATGGAACTGTGTGCCTTACCTGTGTCTGAAATTCTGTGCTATCTGCTTGTGAGGCATTCATAGACATGAAATTTTCTGGCAACACAGGGAGATACTTTCTGTCATGCTGAGGCAGATTTCTCCTCAGTCAGCTCCATATTGTTCAACAACCTCGTCTTTGATGAAGCGGAACTTGACATCAAAGCCTTTCACCAAAAAGTAAGAGTCTTCCAGGCCTTCTGGTCCTTATGTGGGATACAGCACAGCGCTGGCCAGAAAAATGAGCTTCTATCCACAAGGAGTCCATCATCAAGCCACAGAGAGATAAACAAGACACTGAAATATAATAAACACTACAAGAATGCAACCCAGGTGTATGGGTGGTCACTTAAGAGGCTCTATTAAATTAGAGTCAGAGAAGACTACCTAAAAAATTTAACGGATGTATAGAAGTTGGTCGATACATGTGCTGTGGGAAGCCAGAACTGGGAACAGCAAACACAATAAAAGCCCAGGCAATTAAGTGAAGTTAAAGCATTTGTTTTGCTGACCAGTAGCTCTGAAATTTCAAGAAGCATATTTTTTTTTTTTTTTTTTGAGACGGAGTCTCGCTCTGTCGCCCAGGCTGGAGTGCAGTGGCGCGATCTCGGCTCACTGCAAGCTCCGCCTCCCGGGTTCACGCCATTCTCCTGCCTCAGCCTCTCCGAGTAGCTGGGACTACAGGCGCCTGCCACCACGCCCGGCTAATTTTTTTTGTATTTTTAGTAGAGACGGGGTTTCACCGTGGTCTCGATCTCCTGACCTCGTGATCCGCCCGCCTCGGCCTCCCAAAGTGCTGGGATTACAAGCGTGAGCCACCGTGCCCGGCCTCAAGAAGCATATTAATTTTCCAGAGAGCTTGTTATAAAGCCAGTGTTCTAGTTCTGCCCCAACCATTCTCTCCTTAGGGCAGGATGGGGCCCCAGGTAACTCGAATATACAAGCAGCAATTTAGGAGTCTAAGGCTAGCTGTGAACTAGAAATTGTGTTGGAGCAGAGGTTGCAAAGGGGAGAGTGATGATACCAACCTTGTGTAAACCCATGAGTTGATGTGGAAGCAGTATAGAGATTGTCCTACTAATAACACACCATAGTAGACACTTCAGTGGGGGAATATGAGATATATTTAGTGAGATCCTTGGCAATAGTGTACAGAATTGGAAGGAAGCAAGCTGTACAAAATTAATTGGGTAGAAAGTTTTGTAGTTATATTGGCAAGACATGTTGCTAATTTCAACTACAAAGTGTCATTGGTAGAGAAAATTAAAAGGATTTGAGAGATGATTTCAGGAAACAAAATGAAGATCTTTTCCTTCCTTATGAATTTATATAGATGAGGGATTCATTATGGTGAAGTAAAGAATGTGGAACGCAGAAGTTTAAAAGTTAGTTAGCTAGTTTCTGAGACAATATAAGTTTTAAGTACCAGAGATACTTTAGTATCTTTTCATAAAGCTAATGATCTAGTTCTGCCCCAACTTTCTCTCTCCATAGGCCAGGACAGAGTTCCAGAAATGTGGATTTGTATAAGCTGCCATTTAGGATTTGGAGGCTGGTTATGAATGAGAAATTGGATTGGAGAACAGATTGTAATATGGAGAGTGAAAATCTCCAGGTGGCAGAATATGTAGGCATAGACTTCAGGAATAAGATTTGGGATAGAAATCGGGACATTTTGGAGCCACTGGGACTTGAAATTCCTTTGGGTGGGGGAGTTAGGCAGATTGTGAAGGGAGCCTTCTACAGAACAAGGAAGAGGACCAACATTTTAGGATACAGCAGAGGATGAAGAATCTAAGCCAGACAGCTGGGTGCAATGAGTCACTTCTGTAATCCCAGCACTCTGGGAGGCCAAGGTGGGCAGATTTATTGAGGTCAGCAGTTCAAAACCAGCCTGGTCAACATGGGGAGACACTGTCTCTACTAAAAATACAAAAATTTGCTGGTTGTGGTGGTGTGCACCCATAGTCCTGGCTACTTTGGAGGCTGAGGTGGGAGAATTGCTGGAACCTGGGAGGCAGAGGTGGCATGAAACAAGATTGCATGACTGCATGCCACCCTGGATGATAGAATGAGACTCAATCTCAAAAAATAAAATAAAAATAAAATAAAATAAAATAAATTATGAGCATTTCCAAGTCTACCATGATTGTGTTATATGTACATTTTCTTCAAGTGTAAGTATGTGGTTTTTTTGCAATAATTTGTGTTAACGTTGTGACTGGAGACTTTTTACTTACATGACTAGCTTTGAAGTAAGGAAGTTAGTGACTATCTCAGCAGGTTTTAATTTCTTTGATTCAGGACACAGAACATATAAGACCATAATTAATTCACTATTGCCTTGACTAGTGCAAGTCCTGTGCCTCTCTACTGAAGTTCTTTGGAATTGCAGATGATTGAACTTCTCTGTGGCTTTCAATGGTTATTGAGCTTCCTGAAGCCAGGGTACACATGGATTTTGAAGAAGGATAATTCTGACTAGAGTTATAACATGGCTTGTGTTGAATTATAGTTACAATGCTCCCTATGAATAGACAATCCAACCAACTTTACACTTACTGAAAAAACGTACAGCCCATGCTAAAATAATAGATGAAGCTCAGTTGTTAAAATACCTTGGACCTGAGAGTTGTGTAGCATCTGATGGGACAGAATGAAATGGGGAGGTCATTGTTTCAGTGAAAATATTAACATAGAGCTGGGTTGGGCACAGTGGTTCATGCCTGCAATCCCAGCACTTTGGGAGGCCAAGGCAGATGGATCACTTGAGGTCAGGAGTTAAAGACCAGCCTGGCCAACATGGTGAAAACCCATCCCTACTAAAAACACACCAATTAGCTGGGCCTGTTGGTGCTTACCTGTAATCCCAGCTACTTGGGAGGCTGTGGCAGGAGAATTGCTTGCAGGAGGCAGAGGTTGAAGTGAGTCGAGATAACACCACTGCACTGCAGCATGGGTAACAGAGCAAGACTCTGTCAAAAAAAACACACACACAAAAAGGAACAAAACCCCATAATATTAACACAGAGTTATGAGAAAATTGTCAGTCTGTGAGACCAGAACACAATCTCACTTCAGCAGAGTGTGTGTGTTGAGAGGTGAAAGGTGACAAAAGCACACACAAATGTGTTAGCAAGATTTTCTATAGTCAAATGACAGGTCAACAGGTTAATTATGATGTGGAGGAATATCAAGGAAGAGATGCAAAGCAGAGAGGAATTAAAGCAGGTTCAACTCGTGGTTTACACAAAGGAAGAGAACATGAAGTATTTTCTAATGTATAATTTTAAATTTGTCTGTTTGCCTTAAAGAAGCCATGCTGCCTAGTACTAATTCAGAAATATGTTGGAAAACATACAGGTGCATTTTGTTATACAGATAGAAACAATAAATTTGGAAATAAATATAAAAGGTGGAAAAATAACTTTGGAATAGAAGATGGTATCGGTTATTTATACATTTATAATGCTTAATGCATCAATATGTTCAGTGGCAGTTGTATAGGCCAGAAAAAAAATGACAAAATTCAAGCTAGTCAGAGAAAGAGACTATTTGTATCCAAGAAACCATAAGAATATGCTGGATACACAAAAGGATTTTGGTCAAATTGAGCCAAAAGAATAACAAAGATGAATGTCCCATGTTACTCATAGGGCATTGTCTTAGGGGTCTTCTTCTCATTAAAATGTTGTAATAATTAATCAGAAAAAAATTATGTAAGAATGAAGTGACAAACTAGGCCTTATGTGATTCAAGTAGCTCTGCTTTTGCAGAAGGACAAGAGAGAATTTGGGTAGAAAGAAGACGCTTCTCTCACTTTACATATGTAGCTATGTTTTAGTTACTATAAACCTACATGATGCATCCTCAACTGACTTCATCCCAGTCAAATGTCACTCCAGTAGATGCCCCTGAATCCACCTTCCACAACCTGCTCTATTCATGGCTTCCAGTGGTGGGAATGGGGACCCAACACCTGGGAATGATAGTGCTAACTCTCTCCCCTCATGGTGGCTTTATAATTGGCTGACATGGTTGGAAACTGTGGCAAGTTTCCAAAGAGTTTCTTTGCTCATTCTTTGTGCCCTCAGAAATAGTTGGAAGAACCAAAAGCAGTATTAGAATTAATGTGATGATTAAGTGTATGTGTCAATTTGACAGAGCTAAAGGAAGACCAGACAGCTGATAAATCATTATTTCTGAGTATGTCTGCAAGAGTGTTTCCAGAAGAGATTAGCATTTGGATCAGTGGACTGAGTAAATAAGATCTCTCAAAAATGCGGGCTGGCATTGTCATATCTTTTGATGCCTGATGAAAACAAAAATGCAGAGAGATGAAGGATGCATTATCTTTATTTTTGAGCTGAGACATTCACCTTTTCGTGCCCTGCAAAATCAAGGCCCTGTTTCCCAGGTTTTGATGCTCCAGGACTTACACCATCAGCTCTTATGGTTTTCTGGACTTCAGTCTTGGATTACATCACACAATGAGCTTTGCTAGGTCTCCACATCTTGCCATAGCATGAGCCAATTCCCATAATAAATCTCCTCTCTCTGTATCTATATCTATTTCTGTACCCACCTATGTATTTATCCATCTATTTATATCTATATTATTCATATTTAATTTATAGATAAATAGGCATAGATATATAATAGGATGTTTATCCTGTTGACTGTATTTCTCTAAAGAATCCTTATATAGTTATTGAAGACAGTCAGATCGTGAGAAACAAAAACCAGACAAAGGAACTCTCCATGGTCCTTGTTTGACTGCAAAGGGCCTGGATGAAAGTGAAGACAAAAAGAATTGTAGGATCTGGAGCCAGACATGACCTGGCAGTTACTCTCATGCAGGTCATGAGAATAACGAACGTGGAAAAGCATTCTGAGGGCCAGACATGTTAAGTCACTTGCAGAG
Source organism: Hylobates moloch (assembly GCF_009828535.3). NCBI lineage: Eukaryota > Metazoa > Chordata > Mammalia > Primates > Hylobatidae > Hylobates > Hylobates moloch. The sequence continues at coordinate 1,200,748 of NW_026652300.1, forward strand.
GTCACATGGTGAAGAAATGATGAAGCACCTTGCAGATCAGAGGCTGGCTCCGCAAACCTATGTCTTCTCCATCCCAGGTGAAGAAGGCTACATACACTTCCAAGCCTCCCATGTGCCAGAGGTCTTTGTGGAGTCCAGTTCTCACCAGTGGGGTTGGGTGGGGCTGCTGTGTGCTGTATGCTACTTATGACATGCAAACCTTCATGCTCTTTTCTGTTCCTTGCTGGCTGAAATAAAAAAAAAAAAATGCCCAACTTGTCCTTAGATGTCTCACATTGGAGTTGGGAGGACCACAATGTAGAAGAAACCTCATTTCTAAGATCAGCCATTAACAAAGCTCCCTTTTCAGTCATATCCAGACAAAAATGTTCTCTGAACAAAGAGTGTGGACATAAATATCTGTAATTTTTGCAGTTAATTGCATCTTCCTGATGCCATTTGTATTCATTAAGCTACTGCTATTTGAGGATAATCTACAGAAACCACTGGTATAACTATAACTGAATCAATCAGTGGATTAAATATCTCAAAACATGGCCATCTGCTAGAAACGGGGGAAGAGCAATGATGCTCAGGCCTTGGCAAGCTTCTTGGTGGGGTAGATGGCAAAAGAAAGTGGAGTCAGGCTTTGAGACTAGGGATTTAGGAGGGAAAAGAGTCCCTTCAAAATAATAATGTATAGCCAAACTTTACAATTGTGACTTGTACAGAATTTGCATGGAGATGGCATCTGTGGGGGATTTCAACAGGACTGCCAAAGACAGCTTCTCCAATTGCCTTTCCAACGATCAGCCAAACAATATATTGGTCAATGTATATATGATTTTAAAATATAGAATTAAAGAGAAATAGAGATAACTATCTAAATAAGAGAAATTTAGATAATGCATATTTTGCAGTGAGTTTGACATTACAATGGAATGATTTGGGACATTACAATGGCATCTGCTAAAATGTTTTCCACATGCTGAGATTGCTGCCTCACCCTTGGGCTATTCCTGAATTTCTCAACCATCCCACTGTCACTGTCAGAGGGGTTTCAACCAGAGCAACTCCACATCTTGAAAAGGAACTGGGTAAAATAAGGCTGAGACCTGCCAAGCTCATTCCCAGAAGGCTAGGCATTCTAAGTCACAGGATGAGATAGGAGGTCAGCACAACACACAGGTCATAAAAGACCTTGCTGATAAAATACACTGCAGTAAAGCAGCCAACCAAAAACCCACCAAAACAAAGATGGTGACCAAAATGACCTCTGATTATCCTCATGGCTCATTATATGCTAATTATAATGCATTAGCATGCTAAAAGACATGCCCACCTACACCATGACAGTTTACAAATGCCATAGCAACATCTGGAAATCCCCCTATATGATTTAAAAAAGGGAAGAACCTTCAGCTCTGGGAATAGCCCACCCCTTTCCTGGAAAACTCATGAATAATCCAGCCCTTGTTCGGCATGTAATCAAGAAATAACAAGTATCCTTGGTTGAGCAGCTCAAGCCACTGCTCTACATATAGAGTAGCTATTCTTCATTCCTTTACTTTCTTAATAAACTTACTTTCACTTTACTATATGGAGTCACCTCAAATTCTTCCTTGCAAGATCCAAGAACCCACTCGTGGGGTCTGTATAGGGACCTCTTCCTGGTAACACCACTATCAACCTTTGGGAGGAGATATTTCTTATGATGGGAAGCTGTCCTGTGCCCTGTAGTATCACTGGGCCTCTGCCTGCTAGATGCCAGTAACAACCTCCCAGTGAGGACAAATAAAAAATTGTGGGGAAAAGAAAGAGAGATCAGACTGTCACTGTGTCTATGTAGAAAGTAGACATAAGAGACTCCATTTTGTTCTGTACTAAGAAAAGTTATTCTGCCTTGAGATGCTGTTAATCTGTAACCCTACCCCCAATCCTGTGCTCACAGAGACATGTGCTGTGTTGACTCAAGGTTTAATGGATTTAGGGCTATGCAGGATGTGCTTTGTTAAATAAGTGCTTGAAGTCAGTATGTTTGTTAAAAGTCATCACCACTGTCTAATCTCAAGTACCCAGGGACACAATACACTGTGGAGGGCCACAGGGACCCCTGCCTAGGAAAGCCAGTTATTGTCCAAGGTTTTTCCCTGTGTGATAGCCTGAGATATGGCCTCATGGGAAGGGAAAGATCTGACCATCCCTCAGCCCAACACCCATAAAGGGTCAGTGCTGAGAAGGATTCATAAAATAAAAAGGCCTCTTTGCAATTGAGATAAGAGGAAGGCATCTGTCTCCTGTTTGCCCCTGGGCAATCAAATGTCCCAGTGTAAAACCTGATTGAATGTTCCATCTACTGAGACAGGAGAAAACTGCCTTAAGGCTGGAGGTGAGACATGCTGGAAGCAATACTGCTCTTTAATGCACCAGAGATGTTTTTGTATGTGCACATCAAAGCACAGAACCTTTTCTAACATTGTTTATGACACAGTGACAATTGTTCACGTTTTCCTGCTGACCCTCTCCCTACGATTACCCTATTGTCCTGCCACATCCCCCTCTCTGAGATGGTAGAGATAATGATGAATAAATACTGAGGGAACTCAGAGACTGGTGATGGCGTGGGTCCTCTGTATGCTGAGCGCTGGTCCACTGGGCCCGCTTTTACTTCTCTATTCTTTGTCTGTGTGTCTCTTTCTTTTCTCAGTCTTTCACCCCACCTGATGAGAAATGCCTACATGTGTGGAGGGGCAGGCCACCACTTCAAAAATGTCCAGACATTGCTAAAAATCCCTAGAGGACCCAGTTGCTTCTGATATCCCCTGAGTAGCTAAGCATAGCCAGACCTGATATTTGTATAAATGAATGAAAGAATGAATAAACCATTTTCCTAACTTTCACTGGTGTCCATGTAAGCAAACCATCAAACAGGCTTTCTGTGAGCAACAAAGCTGTTTATTTCACCTGGGTGCAGGTGGTCTCAGTCCAAAAAGAGAATCAGTGAAGGGAGATAGGGATGGGGTAGTTTCATAGTATTTGGGTAGATAATGGAAAATTCCAGTCAAAGGGGGTTGTTCTCTGGTGGGCAGGGGTGGGGGTCACAAGGTCCTCAGTGAGGGGGCTTTTGAGCCAGGATGAGCCAGGAGAAGGAATTTCACAAGGTAATATCATCAGTCAAGGCAGGAACAGGCCATTTTCACTTCTTTTGTGGTGGAATGTCATCAGTTAAGGCATGAACAGGCCATTTTCACTTCTGTGATTCTTCAGTTATTTCAGGCCATCTGGATGTATATGTGCAGGTCACAGGGGATATGATGGCTTAGCTTGGGTAGAGGTCTGACATTCCTGTCTTCTTATATTAATAAGAAAAATAAAATGAAACAGTGGTAAAGTGTTAGGGTAGGGAAAATTTTGGGGGATGGTATAGAGAGATAACGGGTGATGTTTCTCAGGGCTGCTTCAAGCAGGATTAGGGGCAACGTGGGAACTTAGAGTGGGAGAGATTAAGCTGATGGAAGATTTTGTGGTAAGAGGCAATATTGTGGGGTTGCTAAAAGGAGCATTTGTCATAGAGAGTGATTGTTGTGGCCTGGATGCCGTTTTGTATGAATTGAGGAACTAAATGGAAGACACAAGGTCTAAATTAAGAGAAGGAGAAAAGCAAGAATTAAATGACTAAGAATTGGGAGGACCCAGGACATCCAATTAGAGAGTGCTCAAGGGGATTCAGTATAGCCCTGCCAGAAGAGATTATTTATTTACTTCAAGACAAGTTTGGGGATAGCACCAGGAGATATCAGCTATGATGGCTTGGAGAAACAGTGTAAACTGGCAGTGTAAACAAGAGTAGGGCATTTATGAATAGTTGAGCACAGTGAATAGAAGTATGATGAGACAGAATACAGTAGGGATGACAAGTTTTTTTGTGGTGCAGTCCAAGTTGGTCTGGTGTCTGGAATGCCTAACAAAAAGAAGCGTCTATATAGGAGCTCAAATGTGCTGTACCCTGTAGCATTCCAAGGACAGGCCAGAATTCTGAGAAGAGCAAGTGGTAAAAGTATTGTCCAGTCCTTTTTAAGTTGGTGGCTGAGCTTTGGTGACATGTGTTTTTAAAAGACCATTAGTCCATTCAACCTTTCCTGAAGATTGAGGACGGTAAGGGACATAAAGGTTTCACTGAATACCAAGAGCCTGAAAAATTGCTTGGGTGATTTGACTAATAAAGGCCAGTCCATTATCAGACTGTGTAGAGGTGGGAAGGCCAAACCAAGGAATTATGTCTGACAGAAAGGAAGAAATGACTGAGGTGGGCTTCTCAGACCTGTGGGAAAGGACTATCCCATCCAGTGAAAGTGTCTACCCAGACCAAGAGATATTTTAGTTTCCTGACTCAGGGCATGTAAGTAAAGTCAATTTGCCAGTCCTGGGCAGGGGCACATCCCTGAGCTTGATGTGTAGGGAAGTGGAAGGCAAGGGGCCTGAACAATCTCTGAGGAGGAGTAGAATAGCAGATGGAACACTGAGAAGTTATTTCCTTAAGGATAGATTTTCACAATGGAAAGAAATTAGAGGTTCTAAAACGTGGGCTAGTGGGTTGTAACCTACATGGAAGAGGTCATGAAATGATGACAGAATAGAATGGGCCTGTGAGTCTGGAAGGAGATAGTTTCCTTGGTCCAAGAACCATTTGCATTGTGTAGGAAGAGATTGATAGGTGGAAGTTTCAGTGGGGGAGTAGGTGGCAGTGAATGATGAGAAGGAGAAAAACTGCCTTTAGAGATAGAAGTTGGAACACTAGCTGCTTTTTTTTATCTACCTTATCAGCATAAGCATTGTCCTGAGTGATGGGAGCTGATGCCTTTGGATGGCTATTTTTTAGCGACCTTATCAGCATAAGTGTTGTTCTGAGCAATGGGATCTGATGCCTTTTGGTGGCCCTTGCAGTGAATGACCCAGCTTCCTTTGGAAGTAAAGTGGCTTGAGAAGCATTTTTATTAAAGAGGCATTAATAATGGAGGACCCTTGCATAGTGAGGAAATTTTTTTTTTTGCCCATATAGCAGCATGGTGGTGCAGGATATGGAAGGGATATTTAGACTCAGTACAAATATTGATGCATAGTCGTTTTGCAAGAGTGAGGGCTTGAGTTAAGGCAATGAGTTCAGCTTGCTGAGATGTAGTGGAGGTAGGGAACAGAAAGTAGATGCATCAGGTGTGAGGAAGGAAATAGATTTTGGAAGTTATGAGAACTGTAGAGAGTGAGTTGAGCATAGTTTGTGATTTTGAGGGCCTCTATAAGTATTAAGGCAGTGGCAGCTGCAGCACACAGATATGAGGGCTAGGCTAAAAAAGTAAGGTTAAGTTGTTTGGATGAAAAGGATACAGGGTGTGGTCTCAGGTAGGAACTCTGGCTTGACTGAAGTAATGGGGACTGTCTGTGAAGCCTTGTGGCAGTACCGCCCAAGTAATTTGCTGAGCCTGATGGATGTCAGGGTCAGTCCAAATGAAAGAGAAGAGAGGCTGGGATGAAGGGTGCAAACAAATAGTAAAGAAGGCATGTTAAGATCCAGAACAGAATAATGGATTGTGGAGGGAGGTATTGAGGATAGGAGAGTATATGGGTTTGGCACCATGGGGTGGATAGGCAAAACAATTTACTTGATAAGGCACAGATCCTGAAATAACCTGTAAGGCTTGTCTGGTTTTAGGACAGGTAAAATGGGGTAATTGTAGGGAGAGTTTATAGGCTTTAAAAGGCCATGCTGTAACAGGATACTGATAACAGTCTTTAATCCTTTTAAAGCATGCTGTGGGATGGGATATTGGCATTGAGTGGGGTATGGGTGATCAGATTTTAATGGGATGGTAAGGGGTGCATTATCCATTGCCAAGAAGGAAATAAAGGTGTCCTACACTTGTGGATTGAGGTGGGGAGATACAAGGAGAGGATGTGAAGGAGGATTTGAATTGGGGGAAAAGGTGGCAATGAAGTGTAGCTGTAGCCTAGGAATAGTCAGGGAAACTGATAATTTGGTTAAAATGTTTTGAACTAATAAGGGAGCTGGGCAGGTGGGATAACTAAGAAGGAGTGCATAAAAGAATATTGTCTGAATTTGCACCAGAGTTGGGGAGTTTTAAGAGATTTAGAAGCCTGTCCATCGATACCCACAATAGTTCTGGAGGCCAGGGAAACAGGCCCTTGAAAAGAAGGTAATGTGGAGTGGGTAGTCCTTGTATTGATTAAGAAGGTTACAGACTTATCCTCCACTATGAGAGTTACCCAAAGCATCTGTGACAGTCCTTTAGGCTTCTGAGGTGATCGGGCAGCATCAGTCTTCAGCCACTGAGTCAAGAATATCTGGAAAGTAGTCAGTCAGAGAGCCTTGGGCCAGGGTTTCAGGGATTCTGGGAGTAGCTCCTGGGTGAGGTGGACAGTCCGAATTCCAGAGGGGTCCCTTACAGATGTGACACAGCTTAGGAGGAATCCCAAGCTGCAGGCATTCCTTGGCTCAGTGGCCAGATTTCTGGCACTGAAGCAAGATCCTGGGGTAGGTGGTCCTGGAGGAACACCTGGCCACTGCAGTTCAAGCACTTGGAAGTTCTTGTGTGCTGAAGATATGGCTGGGGTTTGTCTCACAGTGGAGGCAAGGAATTGCAACTCAGAAATATGTTGCTACTTGGCTGTCTCTATTCTATTATTGTACATCTTGAAGGTGAGGTTAATTAAGTCCTGTTGTGGGGTTTGAGGGCTGGAATTTAATTTTTGGAGTTTTATTTAATGTCAGGAGCTGACTGAGTAATAAAATGTGTATTGAGAATAAGACAGCCTTTTGACCTTTTAGGGTCTAGTACTGCAAAGCGTTTCAGGGTTGCTGCCAAAGGGCTGGGTTTTTCTATTTGATGAAAAAGAGCCTAAATGCTAACTGATTTGGGAGAGATCCAACAAAGAAAAAGGAGCATTAACCTTGACTATGCCTTTAGCTCCAGAGGCCTTTTTAAGAGGAAAGTGCTGGTCAGGTAGGAGACAGCTAGTCATGGAAAGAAACTGTAAGCCAGACTGGAACAAAACTGTAAGCCAGACCAAGTCTGAGGAGGGGAGGTGATAAAAGGATTACAGGGTGGGGTAGCAGAGGCTCAGGAAGAATTGGGGCCTGGCTTGGCCTGGTGAGGAGCAGCCTGAGGAGGAGGGGAAAGGTCAGATGTGTCCATAGAAAGGAAGATTGGAAAGACTCAGTGATGCTTGGGGTTGGGACTGAGGGGACAGGTGGGAGGGAAAGAAGCAAGATTGGAGACCAGTTGTGTTGGGAACAGAGACTCGGGAGGGACCAATGTGTAAAAGAATGCCTGGATGTCAGGAACCTCAGACCATTTGCCCATTTTATGACAATAATTCTTTAGATCTTATAGGAAGGAAAAATAAAAATTGCCATTTTCTGGCTATTTGGAACCACTGTCAAGTTTGTACTGGGGTCCAGAGGCATTGCAGAAGAAAATAAGGCATTTAGGTTTTAGGTCAGGTATGAGTTGAAGAGGTTTTAAATTGCTGAGAACACAGTCTAAGGGAGAAGGAGGAGGAATGTAGGGTGGAAGTTTGCCCATAGTGAAGGAGGCAAGTCCAAAGAAAAGAGAGTGTAGAGACATGGAGAGAAGGAGTAGGGGATACTTGCCCTCCAGGAAAGTGGAGAAGGGGTGGAGACATGGAGAGAAGGGGTGGGAGGTGTTTGCCCCCCAGAAAAGTGGAAAGGGGGTGGGTAGAGACACAGAGAGAAGGGGTGGGTGAGCAGCCCTGGGCTGCATGTGGGTGAGCATCCAAAGCAGACATCCCCACAACTGACTTGCCACCAAGGGAATGTGGTTAAATGGCCAAGGCAGGCCTCCTCATGGTGATCAGACACCAATGAAATGTGGGTGAATAACCAGGCAGGTGTCCCTGCATGATTAAGCACCTCGGGAAGACTGTCTCCTTGAGTCCATGACTGGTGCCAGAGTCTTGGGTCCACAGATAAAATGTGTCTCCTTTGTCTCTACCAGAAAAGGAAAGGAACTGAAATTAAGGGAAGGGAGAGATTGAAGTGTGGTGCCAAGATTGAAAGGAGAAAGGGGTTGAGGGATAGTGAGAGAGTTTGGAGAAGAGAGTAAAAAGAGGCCACTTACCTGATTTAAAATTGGTGAGATATTCCTTGGGCTGGTTGGTCTGAGGACTAGAGGTTGTAGGTTGATCTTTCTCATGGAGAAAAGAGCAGGAGGACAGGGGATTGACCTCCCAAGGAATGTCACCCCATTCGAGTCATGGCACCAAATGTCATGGGCATCCATGTGAAGAGACCACAAACAGGCTTTGTGTGAGCAACAAAGCTGTTTATTTCACCTGGGTGCAGGTGGTCTGAGTCTGAAAAGAGAGTCAGTGAAGGGAGATAGGGGTGGGGTTGTTTCATAGGATTTGGGTAGGTAACGGAAAATTACAGTCAAAGGGGGGTTGTTCTCTGGCGGGTAGAGTGGGGGTCGCAAGGTGCTCATTAAGGGAGCTTCTGAGCCAGGAGAAGGAATTTCACAAGGTAAAGTCATCAGTTAAGGCAAGAACAAGCCATTTTCACTTCCTTTGTGATTCTTCAGTTACTTCAGGCCATCTGGATGTATACACGCAAGTCACAGAGGATATGATGGCTTAGCTTGGGCTCATAGGCCTGACACTAACAATGGTTACTTTACACTTGAAATACTAGAGCCCTTTCCCCACTACTCTTTATGAACACAGAGATCACCTGGAGAAAGTCTGTGCACTTAACCCTTTTAATAGGTGATCTCGGGTATAGGAGAAAAAAAGCTCCATGTCCTGGAGCAATCAATATTTTGGAAAGTAAAATCACAGGAGAGATAGGGTGTCAGACAAGTTGCTACAAATTTCCTTGACAAACACTTTTTTGAAGAGCAATGTTAACTATCTGAAATCACTGTTTTCTCCATCCTAGAAAATTCCTAGAAAGGGTTCTTTTCAAAATTAGGTTCTGGGGGTCCGGGTTCTAGTGGAATGCTCTCACCATGAGACCCTGTGATGCACTAGCCCAGGAATGCCTGCAGTAGTCAAGCAGAGCCCCGTGTTGTCTGTTCTCTTCCTGGCACAGAGGCACAAACAACTGAAGCAGACTTCCCTGAATCACATCCTGGGATTTGGGAAAGCCTTTGAGAATGAGCTCATTGAAGGGGAGAGATGAAAATGAGGGTGTTCTGAAACTGGCAGGGCCTTCAAAGGATACCTGGGGAGAATTCCTCTGTGAAGAAAACAAGGTAAGTTGCCTAAGGCCCAGTGAGAGCCCTCCTGCTTAATAGTGAAGGACAGAAAGCTTCACTCTCTTCATCTCACCTCCCTTGCCACCCCACAAAACAAAACTTTCCAGAATTCTTCAAAAGCCAAGCAATGCAACAAATCACTTTGCCAAATGTGGTCTTTGAAGTTGGGGGCACTCCCCTTCTGCAAATGCCATCTGTGTTTGCTCATCCACACAAGAAACTTTGCAATGAGAATGTTTACACTAGCCCTCCATAAAGCACACAGTTACAACCCATCAGGAGGTATACAATAAGCAACCAGGATTCACTATCTGCTCTGGGCTTAGAGGCATGTCTCTGCATATCTGAGACAATGAATGTGGTGAAAAGGTTTTGATTTCCATCTTGCATGTGGAATTTCATTCCCTCTAAGACATAATGAGTGATGGGGTCATCTATACCTCCCTTGGAAAAAAATGTTCTGAGATCACACTGTAGCTCCTCATCCTCTGGGAATCATTGATGTCTGCTAGATATTATAGAAAGCAATAGAGTTGAGAGTATCCCTTTCCCATGTCCTAAAGCTAAGTGATAATATCTGGCACCCCAACAGGTGGCAGAATGCTTTGTTGATCTTACTTCTGGAATCTATTTAATCCCTAACAGGGCTTCCCACAATACCAGTGCTCTGACTTCAATGAGATTTGACATATGCACTTGTCTCTGAGGATGGCCCAACTCTCCTGTCCCCCAAGGTATTCCAAGTATTCTATCTCTTCTAATTTCTCCTGAAATTCCTTAACTTCCATTAAATATCTTGTAATTTAGCCCAGATGACCAAATTCAGCTTGCACTTGTCAATCAGCCTTTCATGTTCTTAATGGAGAGAGTGGAAAACATTCCTTTCTTACCAGACGATTCCTCTCCATGCCCCGAGCTGACAGAGCATCTAATTGTGATGCTGGATAAAGTGGGTCTCCAGGGGCACTGGGCAGCTACAGTTTTGAGGACCATCACCGACACACAGCCAGTGGGCCTCAGGGCAAGGGCACTGTGGGGCATGAGACACTACCCAGAAAAGTTGGAGCCTTCAAACTCATAATTCCTCCAATTTGAAAACTCCAATTGCCCTGGAAGATCCTGCCACTTTCTTCTCTAAGAAAGCACCTTTTGTCTGGTGAGAGTAATAATTTTATGTGGGAAGTCCCTTATCACGTAGTGTTCAGACATCAGAAAAAGGGAAAGGGAGTCATCACTCTGAGATAGTCCATGAGAGATCTGTGAAGCTGATGGAATTTCAGAGTGCAGGGTGTCCTTTTCATACAGTTGACATGAGTGTGTGCTGCTCACATTCCAAAACAACAGAACAGGGGAGCTGAGAACCTGTATAGAGAGCCACTGCCTATATAAATCAGATTTCCTTGCAAACCATAAAGCCAAAGAACAATAGAGTTGTGAATCCTGAGAAGCATTTTGATTTTGTATTCTTTTACAGCTGTCTCATTAACAAATCAACATCTCCAGGAGACCATATCTTAAATGTAAAGTGAACAGTTAATGTTCCTAAACTACCTCTTATTTTAAAGCCATAGGAAACCTTTTATAGGGGGTATCTTCCCAAACTCCTGTACATGACAAGAGCTCTGGACAGAAGATAGGAAGACTGGGTCACCCTGGACCCCCTCAGTGAGGTGGTTGGGTTATGTTCTGTTGAGAAACTATGGAGCGATTATGTGAAGAAAGCCTCTTCTCTTTACTGGTGACAAGAAAAATATTAGATAAGAAAAGGTAACTGGGGGAAGGAGGGGTGAGTCAGTGTTTAATTTTTAACACACACTGCATAATCCATTAGTATAGTTGTTCCCTGCCACAGAGGTTTCAAGCATTAATTGTATAAAGGGGTAATTTCGCCAAGTTTGGCAAAGTGATTTGTTGCACTGTTTGGTGTTTGAACCATCCTGGATATTTTAGCTCCAAACAGAATGGTTCTTTGTGACTGGTGAGAATAGTTTGAGATTACATAGTCATGGGGCCTCAGAAGGACAAGTTTGTGTTTTTTAAATGATTAGATCCAATCTGTGGGCATTTGGTAGGTTGCCAATATGTTTCTTTAAATGTGTCAGCAGGGCACAGTGGCTCAAGCCTATAATCCCAGCATTCTGGGAGGTCAGTGAGGTGAATGACCTAAGGTCAGGAGTTCAAGACCAGCCATGGCAATGTGGTAAAACCCCATCTCTACCGAAAATACAAAATTAGCTGGATGTGGTGGTGAGCACCAGTAATGTCATCTATTTGGGAGGCTGAGGCAGGAGAATCGCTTGAACCCAAGAGGTGGAATTTGCAGTGACCCAAGATTGCATCACTGCACTCGAGCCTCAGTAACAAGAGTGAAACTCCACCTCAAAATTTAAATAAATAAAAATAAACAAATAAATAAACATAAAGTGCTCAGGCATCATTTCTAATTTAAGCAGGCAATTCCTTTGGAAAATGAAATTGTTGTAAATAAAGTTTCAGTGGTGCAAATGAAATAGCACTTGAATATAAAATTTTCTTTTTAATTCTCAGCAAGACAAGGTACTTCTATAGAAGTGTGTGCTCTCAAGGATGGAGCAATGGTGGGCATATACCTGGACAAGAGAGGGGAAGGGGTTCTTATCCATGACACATGTGGCCCCTGTTGCTGTGTCATTCCCTTATTGGCTAGGGTTAGATCACACAGGCTAAACTAATTCTAATTGGCTAATTTAAAGAGAATGATGGGGTAAGCACTTTGGTGTAAGTCAGGGCAGAGCAGGTAGCAGGTAATCAGAATGAGTCAGGGTGGAGTAGGTAAATGAAAAATGTTGCTTTACAAGGAAGTTAAGTTTCAAAGTAGAAGGCAAAGAATTGAACATACTGACATGTTAATTCTTTGATGAGAAATTTAGAATTCATATTCAACAAAATGCAAAGGGAACCATATGGAAAAACTCCTACACCTAGAATATGCTTGTGTGAAAAAAAATAGATATATTTTATGCTTTATGCTCCATTAAAAACCACTGGATCCTTTCTCACTGTCGAATCTACCATTAGCTTAAAAGGTTAATCTGACATTATTAACAATTAAGGTGGTTAAAAATGAAACAGGTAGATTAAATATATAGAACATAAAGTTATCCACTTTAGAATTGTCAGGCAGGTTGCTGAGGAGCCGTTGTAGCAGGACTAGTGGGTATCCTTGAGATCATGACTCAGGAGTCAGAGGTTGCAGGGAGCCAAGGTTATGCCACTGCACTCCAATCTGGGTGATAGAATGAGACTGCATCTCAGAAAAAAAGAAACTGCAGGTCCTGCCATCAGGAGGAGAAAGAAGAAGGGGAGGAGAGGGAAGGTAAGACCAGGAGGAGGAATAGGATGGTAAGGAGAAAAAGGAGGAAGAAGAAAAGAAGAACAAGGAGGAAGAGAAGGAGTATGGATAGGAGGAGGAAAAGGTTGACTATAGAATGCACTAATTTCAGGCAGGGAGTAGTGGCTCATGCCTGTAATCCTAGAACTCTAGGAGGCTGAGGCAGGTGGATAATTTGAGGTCAGGAGTTCAAGACCAGCCTGGCTCACATGGTGAAATATTGCCTCTACTAAAATACAAAAATTACCTGGTGGTAGTGGCACATGTCTGTAATCCCAGCTACTCAGGAGGCTGAGGCAGGAGAATCACTTGAGATTGGGAGTCAGAGGTTGCCATGAGCAGAGACTGAGCCACTGCACTCTACTCTGGGCAAAAGAGTGAGAAAAAAAAAAACACTAATTTTAGAACAATTGGGAATATTTCAATGGGCACTGAATCACAGGAGATGATATTGAATCATTGTTATTTTTCATATGTGTGACAATGCTAAAGCAGAAGAAATTCCTCCTTTGAGGTGAAATTCCTCCTGCAAGTGTGAGGGAAACTAAGAGTAAAATTGTCAAAATTTGAACAAACAAAAATCGAAAAATCTCAGCTAAAAGGGCCATAGGAAGAATGTCTAATGAGGGGCCATGCTGTTCTATTCCCAGGCAACAGGGAAGGATCCACAGGGTAGGGGAATCTTGATGTCAGACCTGAAAGAGAATCTCACAAAGTGTAGAAGAGTTCAGAAGTGGATACACCAAATGGATAAAGACGACAGCACAAAGACAGGACAGAAACAGGTGAGATGCCCCATTTGTGGGTCTATAAATAGTTCCAAATGGCTCCGTACCTCCTCAGGCAAGCAGGTGGAGGAACTGCATGACAACCAGTCTGTTATTCGACGAAACCATGAATTCAAGCAACTCATTTTCCTGCACTCTGAAATGGAAATCTTGATGTCATGCAATGTAGCTTTTCTCAGGCTATGTATAAAAGGTAGCAACACATAAGCATATAGGTTCCAATTAAAATTATGCAAATAAAATGAACTCTCATAGCACAAATTCATGAGGATTGCTGATTAGTTGGTATTCTGAATGACTCTCTATGAGTAGGAACAATTCATGCCCTTATAGAATTACCAGGGAGTGGATCTAGTCCATTCCTTCATGAATTGATGCAATCCCTGAGCACTCACTTTGCAACCTATGGTTGTAGAAGACTCTGCAAAAATTAGGGGATGAAAGAAAGAATGTGCAGGCCCCACCAGCCAAGAACTTCAAATGAGGATATAGGAATGAGATGGACACACACAAAAAGATTCAAAGACAACAAATGTGAAATTTCAAGTAATACACTGAACACTGCAGATAAATATCTTTGAGCTATTATTTGGAAGACCCTTTATAAAGACTATAATAGATAGTCTTTATTTATTATAGACTTATACTAGAGGTGTTCCACTGTGAAGGAGAACAGATTTCATGTAACCATCCTTCATGTTGATAGAGAGTCTTAACGTTAATCACACTGAGGGATTAAAAATGTAGGACAGGCTGGGAGTAGTGGCTTATGCCTGTAATCACAGCACTTTGGGCAGCCAAGGTGGCACGATCACTAGAGCCCAGGAGTTTGACACCAGCCCATGCAACATCTACAAGACTCCCACATCTACAAGAAAAACAACAAAAAAAGAGCCAGACATGCTGGTGTGTCCCAGCTGCCCATGAAGCAGAGGTGGGAGGGTCACTTGGACTCAGATTAAAGCTGCAGTGAACTATGATCATGCCACTGCACTCCAGCCTGGGTGAGAGAGCAAGATCTTGTCTCAAAAAAAAAAAAAAAAAGATATTGCTGGATGAAAAGTGGGATTAGGTGGGTGGAGGTAAGGAAACACACGATGTCTTTGGGGGGAAATGACAGGGAGCCCATGAGACAGATTCCAGAGATGTAGAAGGGAAGTTAGCACAAACATTGGCCTAAGCCCTTCCTGTAAGGGACTGCAATGTAAAATGAAACCTTTCATACTACAAGAGACTCCAAGAACTCCTTACCCAGAGCTATAAGGGGAAATCTAGCACCAGCTGTAACCTTAAACTCCTTCTAAGAGGCAGAAAATATAAGACACAGACACAGAGGAGAAGACCATGTGCAGATGGAAGTAGAGACTCCAGTGATATGGCCACAAGCCCAGGGATTCCTGGAGCCCCCAGGGGCTGGGAGAGGCAGGAAGGGTATTCCCCTGGCATCTCTGAAAAGAACTGGATACAATTGTAGTAGACTGAACAGCTGCCTCCAGAAAAGATAAATCCACATCACAAAGCCCAGAATCTGGACTATGATCTTATTTAGAAAAACAGTCTTTACAGATTTGTAATTATAGTCAGATCTGGAGATGAGATTATTCTGGCTTAGTGTAGCCTTAATTGAATGACCAGTGTCCTTCTAAGGACAGAAGAGGAGACATGGAAACAGAACAGAATGCCATGTGGAACCAGAGGCAGAGAAAAGTGATACGGCCACAGCCTAGGGATGCCTGGAGCCCCCAAGAGCTAGGAGACACAGGAGGGATCCTCCCCTAAAGCCTCCGAAGGGCATGCCACCGTGTCCACACCTTGATCTCAGACTCCTGTTCTCCAGGACTTGGAGAGGATATAATTTTTATTATGCTAACCAACAAGTTTGTAGTAATTTCTTACAGCAGTCCTAGGAAACTAAAACTAATAAACTAGTACAGATTTGCAACACTGTTGTGTTGATTTGCCTTTGCAGAGAAGTAAGTACTATCCAGGCAAGGGTTGAAAGTGGCTGGTAGAGAGCTGGGCTCAGAGCAGGAGGAAAGGCCAAGCTTTCCCTTATCTCCTGGATGGACATGAGCTGTGGAATTTGGCAGGTGACTGGCTGTAAAAAGGACAGATCAGTTGTTGACCTGATAGTCCCAATGCAAAGTCAAACAAAGTTTCAAAATCAATGCACCAGTTATTTCCAGCAAAATTCCATGAAGGCATTGAAAATCTTCTGTGTCTGTAATGTGGCTGACTCTGGCTGATAGGACTCTTTGCAAAGGGAGTATAAAATGTGTCTTGTGTTGTGAAACTTCTTAATGTATCTTTTCATTTGTGCCTTTCAAAAACAAAAGTGACTCAGCAGACTTGGCCTGTCTCTACAATTTGGGTTGTAAGACAGCCTAGTGTACCCTTCTGAGAGGTTTTTCTTAGCTGATTGATTGGGAAGGGTACAGGCACAGCCCCCTTCATGGAAGGAAGAGGCATCTGCTTCAATAAGTATATGACTGTGGCTGGCAGATTAAAGAGACACTACAATGGAGTTACTTGGATTCTTAAAATTCCCTAAAAAAATAAGCAAAGAAAATTCAAATAACCCCATCAAAAAGTGGGCAAATGCCATAAACAGACATTTCTCAAAAAAAGATATGCAAATGGCCAAAAAACATGATGCTTAACATGCCAACAAACATGTTCAACATGCCAACAAATGTAAATTAAAGCCACAATGAGATATCAACTTACCCTGCAAGAAAGGCCATTATTAAAAAGTCAAAAAACAATAAATGTTGGTGTGGATATGGTGAAAAGGGAATGCTTGTACACTGCTGGTGGGAATGTAAATTAGTACATGGAAAAGAGTATAGAGATTTCTCAGAGAACTAAAAGTAGACCTACTATTTGCTTCAGCAATCCCACTACTGAATATCTACCCAAAGAAAAAGAAGCCATTATGTGAAAAGGACACCTGCATGCATGTTTATTGTAGCAGAATTCACAAATGCAAGATATGGAATCAACCTAAGTGCCCATCAACCAACGAGTAAATAAAGAAAATATGCTATATATACAACATAGAATACTACTCAGTCATAAAAATGAATGAATGAAATAATGTCTTTGTGATGGGGCTGGAAGCCATTATTTTAAGTGAAGTAACTCACGAATGGAAAACCAAATACCATAGGTTCTCACTTATAAGTGGGAGCTAAACAATGGGTATGCAAAGGCATACAGAATGGTAAAATAGAAACTGGAGACTCAGAATCTGGGAGGGTGGGAGGGAGGTGAGGGACAAATAACTACATGTTGGGTACAATATACACTACTCGGGTGACAGGTTCACTAACATCTCAGACCACACCACTATACAATTCAACCATGTAGGCAAAAACTATTTGTATTCCAAAAAGCTATTGAAATAAAAAACTGTATATTTTTAAAAGTTACTGCAACTATAATTGATGTGATGGTTAGTTTTATGTGACCACTTGACTAGAAACTGGTGACCAGTTGTTTGCCTGGACACATAGACTACACGTCATTGGGAAGGAACTCTTTTGTTTGTTTGTTTTTGGTACAGGGTCTTGCTTTGTCACCTAGGCTGAAGAGCAGTGGTGCAAAATATAGCTCACTCCAGCCTCAACTTTCTGGGCTCAAGCAATCCTCCTGCCTCAGCCTCCCGAGTAGCTAGGACTACAGGTACCTGCCACTATGCCTGGCTATTTTTTTAAAAAAATTTATAGAGATGAATCTTGCTATGTTGCTCAGCTGGGTCTCACTATGTTGTCTGGACTTCAAGTCATCCTCCTGACTCAGCCTCCCTAAGTGTGGGGATTACAGGCATGAGCCACCAAACCTAGGCAAGGGAAGGGATTTTTGTTGTTGTTGAGATGTGAAAATTGACAATCAGTAAAGTTTTAGTAAAGCACATTGCCCTCCGTAACATGGGTGGGCCCCATCCAGCCAGTTGAAGGCCTTAAGCACAAAGATCAATGTTTTCCAAAGAAGGAAGAATTCAGCATCCAGACTAACATAAAAATTCAGCCTGGGTTTCCAGCAGTTAGACTCAAGGCTGTGTTACCCACTATTTTCCCAGTCTCCAGCCAGTCAGCCTGCTCTACACATGGTTGCCAGCCTCTAGCACAATCAAATAAACCTTTCTCCCTCTCTGTCTCTCCTCTGTCTCTGCATATATAGATTGGTGCAAAACTAATTCAGGTTTTTTTCATTAAAAAGAATTACTTTTGCACCAATTTAACACATGCATCTGTGTGTATATATGTATACCTACATATACATATATGTATAAGCGTGTGTATATGTGTGTATATGTATATATGTGTATATATATGCATGTGCATGTGTGTATTATGTGTGTATGTAGTGTATATATGTATGTATACCTATATATGTGTGTATATATAGATACATATATATATCCTTTGCGTTACAATCAAATGATACTTTTAGTTATTTTTAAATGATAATTAAATTATTATTGACTATAGTCACCCTGTTGTGCCATCTGGTACTAAATCTTATTCATTTTTTCTGCTATTTTTTGTAGCAGTTAACCATTCCAACTTCCCCTTCACCACCACCCTACTACCCTTCTCAGTCTTTGGTAATCATCACTCCACACTCTATTCCCATGAATTCAATTGTTTTAATGTTTAGCTCCCACAAATGAGTGACAACATGAATAATGTTAATTCTGCTGGGTCGCATTGTGTGTTATTAGGGAACAGAGAGATACAGACAGAGAGAGAAAATAAATAGAGAAAGAGAGAGAGATAAGGGACAGAGATAAAGAGACAGATGGAAAGAGACAGCTGTTTTTTTGTATATGAAGCATATATTTCTCATCATCTCTAAAGGAAGAATTGTACGTATGGACTTTCCAGAGTGGTTTTGTTGTGCACTGTCTTAGCTAGCCTAGGACTACACATTACAATATACTCTTTGTTCTCTGTTTCAGAGCCATTGCATTACTCAGACTTTAAAGCTTTCACAGACGTTGCGTTTTATTCTTATAATACTTCCCTAAGTTCAAACTAGGTGATATTTTTATTACCACTATCATCAGTTTCTTGTTGTCTCATTTATAGATGAGAATGCTGATAGGAACAAAACCAGAATTTGGTCTTTTCACATTGCCTATCTCTTTTTATTACACTGTGCAGGTAGTATTACGAGGTTCCTATGTGCATTCAATTTTGTAGCATATTCTCTGTTACATAGTATCCAGAATAAACAGCATTAACAGTAACAATTAACGGTTCACATTAAAATGCCACTCACATTTAGTTAAAAAAAGTGGATATATATAAAAATGAGAAGACATAATTTAGTGGATTATCAATGTTCATACAGATCTCATGTGAAACTGGCCAAATTCATTAATCTGGCAGCTAAAAATGCAAGTTTCCATATGTGTTCTTTTCCTAGAAATGCATGTATTGTTTAAGTCATTGTGCCATTGTGCAAGTTTAGAATGACAGAAGATGTTTAAAGATGGACATGAATCTTTGAAAATCGTGTTCCCTCAACTGTAAGGCAGGTTTCTCCGCAATCCCTTGAGTAATGCAAAACTACACTTTCAAGCACAGGGGAACTAAAGTGTTCCTGAGAGACTGCCCCACTACCCATCACCCTCTTTATGAAGGCATTAGGCTAATACCTTAATAAGGACTCTGTAAATAGCACTAAAGAACCACTAAAGTTGTTTCCTTGAGAGCGTTAAGTTCTGTGTCACTGAAACATTTTGCTAGTAATTAATTAAGAGGGAAATTATCAACCAAGCAGAACAGAGGTGAAATTCTTGAAGCTACAAAATGTTTTTAATTCACTCTAGAAAAGAGTCCATTCACAAACTTGGAGCTCTCTTTTGCAACCTTTCAGTGGCATTGTCCTTACTGAACAAATGTTCCAAATCATTTTAAAATTATCTTTCACACAGTGGCTGCAATATCACCCCCTCTTCAGAGTTCTTCAGAAGATCCTTTGAAACTCTTTTTAAATTTAAATATACATTTATAATACCATGGTTGTAAGGCAGAGTTCTGCAACCCTTCTTTTTGTTTCTCAAGAGCCAGGTAATATTTTAGAATTTTCACTCTGTATACCCAATAAGCAACACAGAGAAAATTATGTAGGTAGATATACAACTGATTTTTTTTTCAGCTTTTAAGTTCAGGGATAGATGTGCAGTTTCTTACACAGGAAAATGTGTGTCATGGGGGTTTGCTGTGCAGATTATTTCATCAGTCAGGTACTCCCATTAGTTATTTTTCCTGATGTTCTCACTTTTCCCACCCTCCATCCTCTGATGAGCCCCAGTGTGTGTTGTTACCCTCTATATGTCCATGAGTTCTCATCATTTAGCTCTCACTTATGAGAGAGAACATTCAGCGTTTGGATTTCTGTTCTTGCATTAGTTTGCAAAGGATAATGGCCTCCAGCTCTATCTATATCCCTGCAAAAAACATGAGCTCATTCTTTTCTATGGCTTTATAGTGTTTCATGGTGTATATGTACCACATTTTCTTCATGTAGTCTGTAATTAATGTGCATTTAGGTTGATTCAATGTCATTGCTTTGTGAATGGTGCCGCAACGAACACAAGAACCATTCTTAACACACCAGTAAATAAAAAACTGTACCAAAGAGGCAAACATGGAAGCTGGTCAGATTTAGCTCACTGGTCAGATTTAGTTCACTGACCTCTGTCTGAATGCATCAAAATGGCCTAACTTATGAGTAGTGATTTTAGGAGTAATAATACTATTAAAAATAATCCAAGTAATTGAAATTTACCTGTTGACGCTTATGGAATCATTTTACATGCATTACCTTATTTGATTTAGGTGAGTCCCTTTGTTTCAGCTAAGACTGTAAGTGCCATCCCCATTTGGAGTTTTAAGGAGGGGACTATTTTGATTAATTCCATAAGAATAGAATGATCTTTTGTCTAAGATGTTCATAAAATGCTTTTTGGGATCAGGTGTCAATGAATGATGGCTCAGCAGTTCTGAGCGCTGTTTTATTGACACTGCCTTCTACAAGACAGGATTTAGAGAAAAACAATGGGCAGTACATAATAGCACTTAATCCTCAGAAGGATTTTAGAGGATAAAAGATGTGTAGCCAAGTTTCCAGTAGGGACTGTGGACTTTTCCCTTTTTGCTGTTTTGATCCCAGACTCAGTCGCATGTGTTACCTCTCCTGGCACAAATGCAATTTTCATCATAGACACTTGTCTATTGTTTGCATGCTGAAATACAAACAAGCCTAAATTCATCTTGCAAAAATCATTCTTATGTCTGAAGCAATAGATATTTCTACATAAATAGATGTTTACATATGTTGTGCAGGTATGTTGTAGAATGCTCTATCCACTCAACTTCATATGAATTCCATAGAGAAAAATAATCAACTTGATGCCTGCTGTATCTCAATGAGGCAAAAGAAGATGATAAATCATTCCATGCTATGGCAGAATATGCATGGTTAGTTTCTTTGCAATGAAGTAGAACAAGTTTGAACCCTCAGGTCAGGAAGTCCAGCTCCTTCATGATCTCACTGGTAAAGGATCATCCTGTAGTTATTAACCTCTCTTTTCCCCTTTGCTCCACATTTAGGCATTTGAAATTGAACTAGAAGAAATCAGATAAGAAGAGTTTTAAGATTTCAGCCAGATAGAAACCCTTCAACTATTTTCTCTCTTGCAACCCTTGCTTTAAGAATGTAACTGACACAGGGTGCAGTGACTCACACCACTAATCCCAGCACTTTGAGAGGCTAAGGCAGGAGGATTGCTTGAGCCAAGGAATTTGAGACCTACCTGGGCAACAAGGAAAAAACCCATTTATACAGAAAAAATTTAAAAATTAGCCAGGCATGTGGCATGCACCTGTAGTCCCAGCCACTCAGGATGCTGACATGGTAGGATCAGCTGAGCCCACCAGATTGAGGCTACAGTGAGCCATGATCATGTCACTACACTCCAGCCTATGTAACAGAGTGAGACTCTGTCTCAAAGAGAAAAAGAGAGGATTTAGCTTGGAATCTACTAGATTCATATGGCCCAGCATGTGGCTGCTTGAATACTAGCACAACAACTATTCCATGGAATCTGCCTTGGTAATAGTCATGTTTTTTGTTGGGGTCTATTCAAACATGCAGCACCATAAACCCCTGAAAATAAATACTTTAGATAATACTTTCTCTTTTGGTTCCCCACATTATTTTTGTACAGTGAAGATACATTTATTAGTTTAAAATTAGAGTAATGTAAAAGTTTTTTATTATGTAAAATACACACAGCCTAAAATGTACAATTTTAACCATTTTTAACTGTTTACTTCAGTAGTAATTAGGAACACTCACATTGTTATGTAAGCCAATCTCCAGAATTCTCTTTCTTTTTTTTTTTAACTTTTATTTTAGGTTCAGGCATACACATATAGGTCTGTTATTTAGTTGATATGGCTTGGATTTGTGTCCCAACCCAAATCTCTTCTCCAGCTGTAATCACCAGGTGTGTAGAGAGAGACATGGTGGGAGGTGGTTGATCTTGAGGGTGGTTTCCCCCCATGCTATTCTTGTGATAGTGAGGAAGGTCTCACAAGATCTGATGGTTTAAATGTGACAGTTTCCCTGGTCTCCCTCTCCTTCCTGCCATCTTATAAAGAAAGCTCTTTCTTCCCCTTCACCTTTCGTCATGATTGTAAGTTTCCTGAGGCTTTCTCAGCCATGTGGAATTGAGAGTCAATTAAACCTGTTTCCTTTATAAACTACCCCATCTCAGGGTGTTTCTTACAGCACACTAAAAACAAGCTGATAAAAGAGAGAAACATAATTCCAAAATTTACTACAGTGGAGCCCCCAATAGACTTAATCCAAGTCATGGGGTTTAGTCCAGAAAGACTTTCTGCCACCTGATCTAATGCCTCAGCTCCAGGCACAATGAATAAATGAGCTTGAGAGCCTTCAAAAATTTGTTTCTTTATTTTAGTTATGTCCAAGGATAAATTATCTTCCCTACCAAGAATGTGTCCTTTGACTATTTCCCATGAATGATCAGTCTCATTGTAGGAATGTGGTGTGATACAGAAATCAGAGGTATTCCAATTGCACTGCATTTGCATGCGATGTTTGAGATTTACTACCCAATCTCCAAGCCAAATAACAGATTGTCTTAAATCATTAATTTCATTAGCTAATTTTGATCAAAGCCTTGTTGAGAATTCCACATTTGGGTGGAATTGGCTTGCCAATCATTAACAAAATGAGCCATTTGAATAGATTGGTGTAATGACATTCCAGAACTGGTGGCCAGTGCAGTGACTGTAATTAGGCCCATGATCACAGTGATTAAAGTGAAAACAAACCTTAGATCTTTTAAAAATTCATTGTAACACTTCATTAATTAAATGTACTGAAGGGGAAGATTCCCAAGGTCTGGGTAAAGTTACTGGTATCCAGATTCCTTCTTGAGCTTGAACCAACATTACAATTTTCCTGGAGTCAAGACAGAAGTTAACACAAGTGTATAAATGACAATTAATGCATTGGACAGTTTGATTGTTCATTAAAATTTTGGTATTTCCCACTAACAGCATGTTAGGAGGCTTAACACAACTCTGTATAGGAATATACAGGTGAGAGGTAAAAAAAGCACAATGTCTGAATCTACATTGATACTGAGGGAGAGGAGTGGCAGTGGCCATGCCCGATGTTCCCTGTTGTAAAGAAGCAATCCAAGGTGCCTGGGGATGCCAAAGAAGTAGAGAGGCATACCTGCATTGAGAAGAATTATTGTAAAGCCAATTGGAGTCCTATAAAGGAGGATTGGCATCAAAAAGAGGAAGAGGATTCAAAGGGGTTTTATCATGGGTTTCAGAATCACAGATGTGCGGGGCGGTAGTGGGGACAACAGACAGAAAAGTTTCCACTTCCTATACTCGCAGTCAAGACATGGCAATCGCCATTTTCCAAAGTTCTGGGTGTTCTGGGCTCAGAATTGGGAATATCATACGAGGCCTTGTGGGGGGTAATGCTGTTATCTTTCCATTTTAAGGAAAAGAAAGAGGAGAACCTCCTGTGCAAAGTAGGATAATGATCCTCATCCCCCCAACAGGAAATAAAATAAGTAGCCTCCAGGCATTCCCTTCCACCAGAGAGGCAATTGTTTTTTAAATAGCCCTTTGGTGCCCAGTCTATTACCAAACCATATGAGTCATTTTTTAATACTATTGCATCTGAGTTAACACAATCTTCCCAAATTAAACTTTTAGATGGGCCCTCAAAATTTTTAGGATATGGTTTTCCTACAGGTTTACATTGAAAGCATGGGGTATCTCCTATTACTCCCCCTTTCATTTGTCTTAAGGGAGAAAGGGAGAGGCCGGAGACCGAATGTCTGCATTCTCTTGTAGCTCATATCTCTGGAAGATAAGCAGCCTAGACTTGAGTTTCTGGATAGACACAACCAGTTGCATGTCCGAGGCACAGAGGAGGGTATTTATAACCCATAGTAACATTAAATGCAGTATCTTATTCTCCTGGTTGAGTGGGGCAATGATCATCTGTGGCTCCAGGCATCCACACACTGTAGCTAGTATGGATTTCCACAAGAGCATCCATCCAGGTGAGAGGTCGAATAAGTGGAGGAAAAGGCACATAAGCCCAATAAGAACAATTTTATGTAGCAGGTAAATCAGGTTTAGGGGAAACTAGTGAGACAGAAATTGCCAGGAGAAGAATTATTAAATAAAACCTATTGTAAGCGAGACCCAGTGTCAAAGGAGGAAGAGAAGAATGGGGGGATATTATTTTCAGGATAATAGAAATGGTGAGATTTTTAAGTTTGTAAGGAGAAAAAGAAAGGTAATTAAGAGAAGTGGGATGAGTTAGAGGTGTCTCTGTTGCCATTAGGGAGGATTGAATCAGACCCATTTTGATTTGGCTTCCCAGTTTCTGAGGAGTTGGCACAGATCTCACCAGATATGACGGAATTCTCTGATAAGGATGTCTTTTTCCTGGGGTTTTCATTGTCAGTATTCACATGAGGTTTAAGTCTTCTAGTGGCACCCAGACAGGGGATTGATGATCTCTTGGTGAAACACAAGCATACCTTCTTCCCCACATTATAATTTTTCCAGGTTCCCAGGTATTTGTTTGGGAGTTTTTCCATAACACTGGCTTGCCTTCATTTAGGGAGAATTTTTTGCCTATATAATGGCGGTCAGCTGTACTCAGAGTATTGTCTTTAGCAACATTTAAAAAGTTTAAAGTAAATAATGCTAAATGTAATTGGGAGTGGGGAGTGGTTAAATTATGCTTTCATTGTTTGGACAATTGAGTTTTTAAAGTGTGATTGGCTCATTCCACCACAGCCTGCCCCTGAGGATTATAAGGGGTTCCAGTAATATGTGAAATTACCCATTATTGCATAAATAAATCAAAAGCCTTCCTAATATATCCAGGGGCATTGTGTGTTTTTATTTGCTATGGAAGACCCATAACTGCAAAGAAAGAATACTGATATCTTTTAACAGGGGCCATGATATAAGGCTGAATTGTACCCTTTTGACCATCAGGGCCAGTGCAAGGCAAGATAATTGTGCTCTGGTGAACTTCATTAGCTTTTCCAGCACCTACTAGTCTCATTCTAGTGGGATGTTTAAGCCACGAGGAAGGCCATAAATTAGAGGAAATAATAGAAACATCAACCCCGGTATCTACTAGGCCCTCAAACTTTTTTCCTTGAATGTGTATGGTGCAGGTGGGATGTTGTTCAGAAATTACATTAATCCAATAAGTGGCTTTTTCACCACCAGAGCCCATTCCAGGGCTCTATGTCTTATCTCCTTTGTTTATAATGATATTAGGTAATAAAAGTAATTGAGCAATTGACCCACTGGCCAAAAGGGAAACAGGAAACTTGGCAGACACCATAAGTTTAATCTCATCAGAGGAATCAGAATTAATGAGACCAGTATGAACTATGATACCTTTAGCAGAGGTGGATGCCCTACTTAACCCCAGGCCCACTGAAACTTGAGGTAAAGGGCCAGTGACCCCCATGGGGACAATTAAAGGCAAAGAATTAGGTAGTAAATTTAGAAGAATGGTACTACAGAGACCGACCTCCCTGCCCCCTACTATGGAGGTAGACAAGCATTGTATTGAGACAGAAGAAGAGGCTGGGACCCATGTGGGTTGGCCGTGCATCAATTTATTTGTGCTGGGGAATGCACTGGGGCCTCTTGAAGCAGAAACGCAACATTGGTCTGAGTCTGAGGTGTCCCATTTGATATTGGGGCCTGGGACTGGCCCCACTTCCCATTTCCCTGGTTCTGTGGCAGGGGGTTTCCATCTATATCAGACTTAGAGTGACAACTACTTGCCCAGTGTTTACCTTTATAACAACGTGGACAAACAGTAGCAGGAGCATTTGGCCATGTTTGTTGAGCTGGCTTGGCTGCTTTGAAGTTTTTAACAGTGCAATTTTTTTGAGTATAACCAAGTTGAGCACAATTATAGCAGGCTCCAAGAAAAGAATCAGTTGAGCCAGTTGGATTGCTATCCTTCATGGCCCATGCCCACAGAATAGCTTCGTGGGTCTCTGATCGAATGCCTTCACAAGCTTTAATATATGTAGGCAACACCTCATGATCAGGTAAATTTTGTTGTTGGACAGAATGCATGGTCATTTTATACTCATGGTTCACATTCTCAAAAGTTAACATACGGAGGACAATATCTTGAGCACCCTCATCAGAGACAGATTTTGGAACAGCATCTTGTAATTTGGCCAAAAATTCAGGATACAATTTATTGTGTCCCGGTTTAACAGTAGTAAAAGAAACAAGAGCTTGGCCTGGGGCATGTAATTTATCCCAAGCTCTCATACATACCTTTGTTACTTGTTCTGTGGTTAGAGCATCAAAGCCTAATTGGGCAGTAGTGTCAGAGTAATTATCGGAGTCTGTGAACTGAGACTGAGTAATTAGAATGCAACCAGCCCAATTTAGTTGAGTCTGCAGACGAGTCTTTTCTGACCACCAGCTGCAGAATTGTAAATGCTGAGATGGAGTTAGAACGGCTTTTGCCAAAAGGCTCAGTCTAAAGGAAGCAAAATGATCTCAGTACAAAGAGTCTATAATAGCATTTTAACATATGGAGAAGTAGGACCATACTGAGTACAAGCATCCTTGAATTCTCTTAAGAAGGTAAGATTGAGCAGCGCATAAGGATGCACTTGTACTCTTTGAGCATTGGGAGGTTCCAGTGTGACCGGATAAGCTCCCACCTCTAATGCACTTATTTCCTTGTTGTGTCATAATAAGCATTGCATGGAAGTTTCAGGAACAGGCACATGAGATGGAGTCAGCATAGAAGTGACAGGAAAAGTATATGTAGATAAGGGAAACTGAGGTTGAGGAGGTCGGACCCGTATGAGAGTGTGAGAAAGGGGCATTAGGGGAGCAGAAGAGGCAGATGCATACTGGTGATTATTGTGCCAATTCTGTGCAATCAGAGTGGCAGGGGCATCCTTGCATGAAGAAGGATTCAGAGAAGCAGTTTGAGTGGATGGCAAAGTGACTGGTTGAGGCATCGAAATGACAGGAGGGTGAAGGGCTGCGGAGGACAGGGAAGGGCCTGTAGAATTGCAGGGAAATTGCAGTTTGGTCTTTGGTCCCAGAGCCATTAGGTGGCTCTGGAGACAAATCCTGCAAATGTTTGAAGAGGGAAGAGTTAGCACAGATATGGTCCCAGGGTGTCCAAATCGGGGCTGCAGGAGTTACAAGTAGTGGCTCTTCATGCAAAGAAATAAGATCATCAGGGTGTGACGTTAAGCCAAAGTCACTGGAGTTAGATATTGAATTCTCAATATCATCAGGTGGGGGAGGAGTAGGCAAAGGGAGAGTCTGAGCAGATAACAAAGCCTGAGTGGGAGAGGAAAGCTGAGGAAGAGGTAGAGGGTCACCAGATTCAGAAAACTGTGGTAACTGCAGGGGGTCACAGGATTAGTATATCATTAGGATGCCACATACCAAGTCCCAATCACTGCAAACAGTGATGGGAAGATAGTTTCCTGTCGGGACCAGTTCCCGGAATTTTGCACCAACATGATCCCATAGTTCCACATCTAACATTCCCTTTTCAGGAAACCAAGGACAGTGTTCTTCTACTGCCCTGAATAGAGTGACCATATTTTTCATGGGAACCTGGACTCCACCTGGTTTTAACAGAAGTTTAATATAGCAGAGATAAGCATAATGTTTAGATTCCCAATGACCCATAGTTACCCCAGACAATACACAGACAATTCACCAATTGTCAGGGAGCCAAACAAGCGTTTCTGTGGACCGGACCAATGAACATTTCACCACACCTACCAAAGGGATTCAGGTTCCCACATGCACTTAGGAAAAAGAAGACCACGTTGGTGTGCCAGATATCGGGGGAACCCACCCCCAATATTTCAGCGTAGGTTCTATTTTCCATAATCAGACTGTGATGCCCACCTGAGTGGCAAAACCAGCAAGTTTTTGTTAAGGATCTCAAAAGGGGAGGGAGTGTACAAACAGGGAGTAGGTCACATGCTTCAAGGGGCAAAAAGCAGAGCAAAGATCACATGCTTCTGAGGAAACAGGGCAAAGGGCAAAAGGCAGAAACTCCTGATAAGGGTCTATGTATAGTCTTAATAAACATCTTAACAGAAAACAGGGTTTGAGAGCAGATAACTGGTGTGACCAAAAATTTACCAGGATGGAGTTTCCCAATCCTAGTAAGCCTGAGGGGTACTGCAAGAGACCAAGGTGTATCTCAGTCCTTATCTCAACCACATAGGACAGACATTCCCAGGGCAGCTGTTTATAGACCTCACCCCAGGAATGCATTCCGTTCCCAGGGTCTTAATATAAATATTCCTTGCTAGGAAAAGAATTTAGCAATATCTTCCCTACTAGCATGTCCATTTATAGGCTCTCTGCAGGAAGAAAAATATGTCTCTGTTTTGCCCTACCCCACAGGCAGTCAGACATTATGGTTGTCTTCCCTTGTTCCCTGAAAATTGCTGTTATTCTGTTCTTTTTCAAGGTGCACTGATTTCCTATTGTTCAAACACACATGTTTTACAATCAATTTGTACAGTTACAATTATCATAGTGGCCATGAGGTGACATACATCCTCAGCTTACAAAGATAACAGGAGTAAGAGATTAAAATAAGACAGGTGTAAGAAATTATGAAAGAATTATTTGGGAACTGGTAAATGTCCATGAAATCTTCACAATTTATGTGCCTCTGCTGCAGCTCCAGCGGTCCCTCTGTTAGGGGTCCCTGACTTCCTGCAGCAACATGGATCAAGATTTGTAGTTTATATGATCTTTATGCTTCTTGAAGCTACAATATGCAAGTAAAAAATGAAATGATCCTGGGGGAGTGTCAACACTAGAGCTCATGGAAAAAACACATTTAAAAACCTTCCTCAAAGGAATACCCTCATTACCAACTGCACACAATTCCCACTGATAAAAATCTCCTGAAGATAAGTTCATAATCAAAAATCACGATATATGTGAAGTCACAACCCAATGCTCATGCAGGTCAAAATGAAGATGAAAAGGCACAACACAATTCCCACTGATAAAACCCTCCTGAAGATGAGTTCACAAAAATCACAATACATGTGAAGTTCCAAACCAATGCTCAGGACGGTCAAAAGGCACAAATAGCAATATAATCATGATAACATAATACATAATTAGATTTGGATTATGAAAAGCATTTAGAATTGAAGGACAAGAGATAAGAGGAAGATACTGTAAATAAAGGACAGATGGATTTGAAATAAATACGAAAACTTATAGAAGTAAAAACCAAGCCCTAGAACCTAAACCTCAATAGGTAAATTAAAGACCAGATTACACATGACTAAACTGAAAAAGAAATGAATGGGGAGATATGAAAAACCACTGAGAATGCAGCACATAAATATCAACAGATAGATTGTACCAAAGTCTGTTTGAGAGAGAAGGAGGGTACATGGAAGAGATTCAGGATACAATGACTAAAATGTGTTGGAGAATAAAAGCATTCTGAGAAAAAGGAATAAGCAATATTCCAAAAGACAATGATGAGAATATTCCAGAATCATATGAAACAGGAATATATGAGTCATGAAACAAAGTGAACTCCAAGCAGGAGAAATAAAGGCAAGTCCACACCCCAGCACATCAAACTGTAATTCAAGAAAGGGCAAGTGAAAACCTACCAAAGCAACTAGAATAACAAAATATGGTATACAACCAGATAATAATAGGAGCAGTACAGCTCAGAGTAGGAATATATATATGTATATGTGTGTGTGTGTGTGTGTGTATAATGTATGTATAGAAATATATAGAGATCTAGCAAATATATATATTTCTATTTATGAATACACATACATACTTCAACAAAACAATCAGTAAAAGGAAAAAATCTCCATAGAACACATTAAATGTAAAGAATAGTATTTCAATAA
Organism: Hylobates moloch; assembly: GCF_009828535.3. Lineage (NCBI taxonomy): Eukaryota > Metazoa > Chordata > Mammalia > Primates > Hylobatidae > Hylobates > Hylobates moloch. Next base: position 1,230,697 of record NW_026652300.1, read on the forward strand.
AGAAAAAAACCTGAATGACCAATTACACATGAAAAGGCATCTTTTTTCCTGGTCAGGGAAATTCAAATTAAAACAGCAATGAGACTCCACTAAAATTGGCAAAAAGAAAAGTCTTACAGCATCAAGAAGAGAGGAAGATATGAAGCCCAAGGTGATCCCTTGCTCTGTTGGAGGGAGTGTGAATTGGTGGAACAACTTTGGGACACTGTCTTGAAACCTTAGGATAATTGAACATATGTTCAGACTACCAGTCAGCTTTCTACTTGAGAGAGGCTCAAGCTATGTGTGCAGTGTCATTGACAAGAATGCCTAGAGTAACTTGCTTGGAATAATGAAATGTTAGAAACTGCCAACATTGGAATAATCAATAAGTAAGATGAATAAACTAGTTATAGTTATCAATTCACTTAATCTCAAAGTTGACTATAAATGAAGAATGACCTTCAGAATGAAACATTTACTTAAGTTTGACAAATGAACCTCTATCTTTATATCTATTATGTATCTTTATATGTATCTTATATCTATCTATTATCTATTTATCTATCTGTCTACATGTATACCTACCTATTATCTATGTATCCAATCTTCCATCTATTCTATCATCTATTATTTATCTGTCATTTATTGACCTATCATCTATCTACTCTATCATCTGTTCTATGATCTGTCATCTACCTATCTTTTCATCTATCATCTACTTGTTTATCTATCTGTCTTCTATTTTTTTATCTATCGTCTATCTATATCTACTTATAAATATAGGTAAACATATAGGCATAGTAATGATAAGACAATCTAGAGCAATTACAAAACTAAATTAACTAGAGTCCACTGGGAAGGAAGGGGTGGAAAATAAAATTCAGGGTATGTACATAGGGGATTTGAAAAGATTTCTTTAGTGTATCATTATATTCTGAAAACCAACACAAAGAAGATATGAGGGATACATGGTAATGCTATTCACATTACTCCTTCCTCCATCTCCTCCTCACACCCACAAAATCCCTACACCTTATCTCAGTTGCATGGCTGCATTCCACAACATCCAAATTCTCACACTGTCTCCCTCAAAAAAATATTTTTGGGATATGAAAACAACTACAGATGTAATTTTCCTACTGTGAAAAGTTCTTCCTAAGTTTCAAGAATAACAAGAAAAATCCAATTCACAATCGTTTTGTTTTCCTTTCATTCATTTCACTTGTTTTTCCTAAATGGCATATGTTTAAATACACATAAAAAAACAAATAGGAGAGGCCACCCTATTTGAAACTATTATTTATTAATTTACTATTTTTTAGAAATAAGGCCCCCAGGAATCTTGGGCATATGTGAAAATACATATGCTCACAAACTTAGACAATGAGATTCAGTTATGGCAATTAGGTTGCATTTAAAATTCCTAGCATCAGGTGTAAGAGTCTAAGTACTCACTTTTTGAAACTAACACAACTTTATCTCTGTGCATAGTCTCTAATGTTCCTAAGTCAGTCTCTTTATTTGCCATGGTTTAACTTTGTAGTCTGGTCTTTCCATTCTTTCCCTGGAGTAGGGTAATCTTGAGAGCTGGGGTGATTAACATCTCTAATAATTTGTATAGCATAATGTTGTTAAACGTTGATGCTTAGGATAGTGAATGTACAAAGAAAATGGAAGATCAACAGAGGAGAGAAAAGTTGCTAGCTGTCATGGGCTCTGTTTCAGGCAATAATCATTATTGCTTGAAAAGAAAGTTAGAATTTTATTGCTGATATATTTAACTAAATGCCACATATGTGTGTGTGAGTGTGTGTGTGTGAGTGCATGTGTGTGTGTGTGGTGTGTGTGTATGTATACACACAAAACACCCACATACTCATAAGTATATATAGATATGCACATATACCTATATATATGCACACATATATATGTATACACCTATATATGCATATAGCTCTCTCTCAGAGATAGATATAGATAGATAGATAGATAGATAGATAGATAGATAGATAGATAGATATCTATGTATTAACTTCACAATTAAATCTTCACAACAGCCATGAGTTAGAAGATATCATTATAACAACATTCCAGAAAGGACTGTTGCCCAGAGAGGCAAGTTACACAACCTCCCCCAGCTAGCAAAAAGTGCACTAGTGATGTGAATCCAGGCTGTGTGGTCTGAAGCTCCTTCTTCTGAACCACTATGTGCTATTGGAAGTTGCCGTGTGTTTCCTGAAGTGCAAGGTGGCACCACAAGGGGATACAAATGTGCATAGAAATATTCATAGCAATCCTTCCTATTGAATTTATTATTCCACTCCCAAAGCCAATCATCAATATAGAAATTTAACATTCATCCTTGCCATTCTATGTATTTAACCAAATCTCTTCCATATGACAGTCCCATTTTTACTTCCAAGCCACAGGAGGAGATGAAGGATCCCCTGTAGTTTCTCTTGCTGGCAATAACAGTTGCAAAAGCAAACTTTTGAATGCATCTAAGTTAATCACCAAAGAGTGGCATTAATAGTCCTGGTTCCATTTAAGTAGGTCCTGTATAGGACGTTCTTTATGTAATGAATATTTTAAGCCCTATCATTACTATCCTCATGCACATTCATCATTATCCACAAGTAATGGAAAAGATTGTTCTGGCTCCCCAAGTACAGTGTGCTCATTTCAGAACGTCCAGTGCTCCTAATGCGTTCCTTAAAGATGACTCCAGTGTGGTGTGATGAGGAACAGGGGTTTTCGAATGCAGAAAGCCAGGATGTCATTGCACACTCATCTTTAGTGGAGGCCTCTTGCCTAGCTTGAAATGCAACCCTGATACATACAGCCCAAAATACCTAGCCTTTCTGCTTCAGGTTATTCAAACCCAATGAAATACTGATATACTTTTAAAGATAATTATTGCACATAAAAAGTCACTTCTGATTTTTGTATAAGCAAGATAATGATTGCACATAATAAACCACCTCTGATTTTTGTATGAGCAAACACAAGACAGAAAAATGAGAAGCCACTTTCAAAGCATTCAGACCTTGACATATCTGAGGAGATTTAATATAAAAATAATTAGTTGCAACTTGAAGTGAGGTCCTGCTTGTCTAAACGTGGAGTGGTAATGCAAATAAGTCTGAATGGCAATGTGTGTGTGAAGTATTGTTAGAGACAGTAAAAGCCTTGGGTTGGATTTCTTAGAAGTAAACTTTTACACAAGGATTTGGGTGCAAGTGATTCATTGATTAAAAAACCAGCTGCTCCCATGTCAGGCGGTCTCTGGCTTTGGGATCCTTTTGGTAGAGAGATAAGAGATAAATTTTCAGAAGGAGCAACTCACTGTCAACCAAGGATCATTTTCCAGAGCAGTGGAAAGGCTGTGAACTGTTCTCCAGAGCAATGAAGCAGCTGTTAACTGTGAGTAGTCCCACTTCCAACAGTCAATGTGAACGGACCATTTAAAGAGTATTCTCAGGGAACAAAAAAAGCATCTCCATCCCTACTAATTCCTGCAAATAGAAATCTCTTTAACCATCTATTAAAATAATATCCCTCTTTATGCTGTGATGTCTAATAAAACCCACTCAGAAACTTTAGTATGTTAAAATCAGATTAGGTAATGGCTTACTATGCAAACTGTAACTGTACTTACTAAAGGCCATAGTTGCTAAATCTTTCACTTATATCCTAAGTATGAGGTAAGAGTTTGTAAATATAATGACATTTTTTCCCTTAAGATTTATTGGTATGATTTCCAAATCTCTGGTAGAATTTACATATGTGTTTTCCTTGCTTACAAATCCTCACACTTAGCAGGAGCTGATGCTTAGAAAAATGAGAACTTGAGCTGGATTTATTAGCAGGTTTTATAAATCAAGGGCAAAATATATAGCTAAACTTCAGAAAGCACAGAGTTATGTGTCCTTGCAATAAATCATAAGCATAAGTATCCACTAAGTCCTTATTTTAAGTTAGTCTGGTCAATTGCTGGGTAAATACTTCACATCTTTTAATCCATTTCATATTAATAACTAGAACTCATTACGCCAGTAAATATCTGTTGATTTATTTTTACCCTAAATACCCTAAAAACATTGCACAAAGGACTGTTGCCCAAATGCCTGCATTTGGAGAAGTTTGGAAACTTGGCTGCATATTAACAGTTACAAAGGATAACTAATGCTATCAACATAAGAATGAATGAAAAATGTACCATAATAATATTGAATCCCATACTTAAAGGATAAGACAGAATTTAAATGAACTTAGCTTCAATTCTCAAAAAGGCATCATTTAATAATAATTATATGGTAATAAGCCATTTATAATTGTATGGTGTTTATAATTGACTTAGCACCTTATGTGTGCTTCTTAATTTTGTTCTGATGGTAGGAAGTGGTTACATATACGTTAAAAAAATATTAATGAGACCAAGCCTCGGACATTCAATGTGTTATCCAACTGAGATAGCCTGATGGTAGTCTCTTTTCTTCAGGTTTTGGCATCCAGCCCTCCTCTGACAATGATCCTAACATGCGTTAGCATGGATGTGAATGTTAATTGCATGAGGCAAATGTTCTCTATGGCCACTTTGATTTCTCTCTTCAAAGTCTGTGTATACACAATCATACTAAAGGTTCAAACTGAAATTCTATTTGTTTACACCTTCCTCCATAATCATGGGAGGGGACAACGTTTAAACAAGCCCCACCTCCAGTTGACACAAACCACTTTTACATGTTTTAATGCCACTTTTCTTTTAGTATTATGTAAATTCCCAATTGTCAGAGAATGTTGACCAGGTTTCATTTATTCTAGAAGACACAGGCTATTTGCCTATTTGCTTGTTCAATTGCTGTCATACAGTCATAAAAAAAAAAAAAAGACATGTCAACACATCGACTTCATATTCTCTTCTTTTCTTTCTTCTTCTTTTTTTGCTTTCTTTCTTTTTTTTTTTTTTTTTTTTTTTTTTGAGGCAGGGTCTAACTCTGTCACCTAGGCTGGAGTGCAGTGGTGCAATCTTGGCTCATTGTAAACTTCACCTCCCAGGTTCAAGTGATTCTCCTGCTTTACCCTCCCAAATAGCTGGGATTACAGGTATACACCACCATGCCCAGCTAATTTTTGTATTTTTAGTAGAGACGGGGTTTCACCATCTTGGCCAGACTGGTCTCAAACTCCTGACCTCCGGTGATTGGCCTGCCTTGGTCTACCAAAGTGTTGGGATTATAGGCACAAGCCAGGGTGCCTGGCCTTGATTTCATTTTTGATAACGGATTTAACACTTTGTTAATATTATTGAAGACTAAAGTAACATTTTATAATTTTGATCATTGATTAATAACAATATGGAAAAGCCCCATGCAAGAGAATCATCAAAGAAAAGGTTTCTATTAGATCCTATAAATAACAAACTAGCCATTTAAAAAGGAGAAACTGGCCAGGCATCGTGTATTATACCTGTAATCCCAGCACTCTGGGAAGCCGAGGTGATGGGATCATAAGTTCAGGAAATCAAGAACATCCTGGCTAACATGGTGAAACCCTGTCTCTCCTAAAAATACAAAAAAATTTGCTGGGCATGGTGGCAGGTACCTGTAGTTCCAGCTCCTCTGGAGGCTGAGGCAGGAGAATCGCTTGAACTCAGGAGGTGGAGGCTGCAGTGAGCTGAGATCTCGCCACTGTACTACAGCCTGGGTGACAGGGCAAGACTCCCTCTCAGAAAAAAAAAAAAAAAAAAAAATTCTACATGCACACACATCACTTTAAAAAATACTTCTTGGATTCCATCTTGTGATAAAATGCTGTATTCATTGGCTTGAGCTGCCATAAAAAAAATCACAGACTGGACAGCTTAAACAACTTAAATTTATTTTCTCACATTTCTGGGAACTGGAAGTTCAACATCAAGGTGTGGGCAGGGCTGGTTCCTTCTTTCCTTCTGAGGCCTCCCTCCATGGCTTGTAGACGCCATCTTTTCCCAGGGAAAAGTGTCCTTCCTCTGTGTACGTCTATGTCTTCATGTTCTCTTCATTTTTTTTTTTTGAGACGGAGTCTTGCTCTGTCACCCAGGCTGGAGTGCAGTGGCACGATCTCGGCTCACTGCAAGCTCCGCCTCCCCAGTTCACGCCATTCTCCTGCCTCAGCCTCCCCGAGTAGCTGGGACTACAGGTGCCCGCCACCATGCCCGGCTAATTTTTTGTATTTTTAGTAGAGACGGGGTTTCACCATAGTCTCGATCTCCTGACCTCGTGATCCGCCCACCTCGGCCTCCCAAAGTGCTGGGATTACAAGCGTGAGCCACCGCGCCTGGCCCCTCATGTTCTCTTCTTATAAGGGCACCATTCCTTTTGGATTAGGGCCCACTCTAGTGACCTTGTTTTACCTTAATCATGTACTTAAAAACCCTATCCCCAAACACAGTCACATTCTAAAGTCCTAGGGGTTAGGGGTTCAATATATAAATTGTTCAAGAAAACAATTCCGCTCACAGTTGGGGCATGTACAAGTTTTCCTGATCCACCCACTGAATGAAGCTATGAAATAAGGACAGGAGTCATGGAGTGGCTATTTGAGGACTCTAAAAATGAAATGGCTACTACCTACTTATGAGAATGTCCCAAATTTACAATCCTGATCAAACCAAATGCTGGTGAGGACACAGAGCAACAAGAACTCTCATTCATTGCTGATGGGAATGCCAAACAGTACAGCCACTTTGGAAGATAATTTGCAAATGTCTTACAAAGCCAACCATAGTCTTATGATAATATCTAGGAATTGTTCTCCTAGGTATTTACCAAAATTAATTAAAGATTTATGTTCAAACAAAACTGAACATTAATATTTATAGCAGCTTTATACATAATTGCCAAATCTTGGAAACAACCAAGACGCCCTTCAGTAGATGAACAGAGAAGTAAACTCTGTTACATGCAGACAATGGAATATTACTCCTCCCTAAAAAGAAATGAGCTATTAAACCAGTAGAGACATGGAGGAACCTTGAATATGACTAAGTGAAACAAGACAATGTGGAAAGGCTACAGACTGAGAGTCTAACTGTAGGACACTCTGGAAAAGGCAGGACTATGGGGGCAGTAAACAGATCAGTGCTTGACAGGGGTTGGAGGGATGGAGGGAAGAAGAGGCAGAACACAGAGGATTTGTAAGACAGTGAAAATGCATTAAGACTATAATGGTGGATCCATGTCATTACACATTTGTCAAAACCCACAGGAGGTACAACACTAATGAACCCTAATGTAAAGTAGTGTGAATCCTAATGTAAACTGTGAACTTTGGATGATAGTGATGTGTCCATGTAGGTTGATAAATTGTAACGTACCATCTGTTGCATGAGGTTAATTGAAGGGGAAGCTATTCGTACATGGCGGAGTGGGAAAATTTCTCACTTAACTTTGCAATGAAACTAAAATAACTATAAAACATAATGCCTAGGCAGGGCACAGTGACACATGCCTGTAATCCTAGACTTTGCAAGCCCAAGGCGGACAGATCACAAGATCAAGAGATCGAGACCATCCTGGCCAGCATGGTGAAATTGCTTATCTGCTAAAACTACAAAAATTAGCTAGCTGTGGTGGTGCACAACTGTAGTTCCAGCCATTCAGAGCCCGAGGCAGGAGAATTGCTTGCACTCAGGAGATGGAGGTTGCAGTGGGCTGACATTGCCCCACCTGCATTCCAGCCTGGCGACACAGGAAGGTTCTGTCTCAAATAATAATAATAATAATGATAATAATAATAATAATAATAATAATAATAATAATAATGCCTATTTGCTGAACACAGTGGCTCATGCTCGTAATCCCGGCACTTTGGGATGCAGAATCATGTGGATCACTTGAGGCTGGGAATCCAAGACCATTCTGGCCAACACGGTGAAACCCCGTCTCTACTAAAAATACGAAAATTAACTAGGCATGGTGGAACATGCCTGTAATCCCAGCTACTGGGGAGGCTGAGGCATAGCAATCACTTGGATCTAGGAGGCAGAGGCTGCAGTGAGCCAAGATCACATCACTGCACTCTAGACTGGGCAACAGAGGACATTCCACCTCGAAAAATACAATAAATATTAAAAACCCTATTAATTAAAAAACAACAACAGCAACAAAAATTAAATACATCCCATTCAGAAATTGTAATGTGTTAAAATCAGATTAGGTAATAGCTTTTTGTAGCTAATTGTAATTGAACTTACTTAAGATTACAGTTGCTATGACACAGGAGACAGATTGGAGAAGATGATCAGAGTTCAAAATCACACCAAGTCAGCGATGAGCTGGTTATTGTTTTTCTTTTGTGGTCTGAAACAGTTTGGCTCTATGTCCCCACCAAATATCATATCAAATTGAAATCCCAGTGTTGGAGGTGGGGCCCAGTGGGAGGTGACTGGATCTCATAGGGGTGATTTCTCAAGAATGGTTTAGTATCATCCCCTCTGTGCCATTCTCATGGTACTATCTGAGTTTTCAAGAGATCTGGTTGCTTAAAAGTGTGCAGCACTTTTCCGATTGGCTTGGTCCTGCTCCTGCCATGTTAAGTCACCTGCTTCTACTTTGCCTTCTGCCATGAGTGAAAGCTCCCTGAAGACTCCCAAGAAGCAGATGCTGCCATGCTTCCCATACAGCCTGCAGAACCATGAGCCAATTAAACCTCTTTTCTTTATAAATTACCCAGTTTCAGGTATTTATTTATAGCAGCATGAGGAAGGAATAATGCAGGATCCCTCATCCTGAATGCAGTGTACCAACAAACCAGGAACTGAGCCCATTGGCACAGGCAGAGAGGATGACAGAAGTAGTTGTACTGGCTTGGGGATCAGGAAAGAGGTGTTGTACCATTCAGACAGGGTGCAGAAACTCTGATTCTTCTCTTTTACTTTTGATCTTTTCCTCTGTTTTCATCTTTGTTTTCTTTTGTACCAGTCTTTGCTTGATCCTGTAACAGGAAAGGAGTGAGAAAGAGCCCACAGGTGCCTCAGTAGCTGTCTACAAGCAAGGTTCGTTCCTTTCTGTTCAAAAGAGGGGTACTATTTCAGCAGACAATGTAGTCATTTCTTAAAGTTTGTGTGCAATGTGAAATCTAAAATCACAGCGACAAACTTTTTGTGTGTTCTTAAGGAAAATGCATTGCTCTATGTGACATTCACAATGTTTTGTTTTGTTTTTACTTAACTTTTTTAGCATCGTGCATTTGGAAAACATCAGTTGACTAATTTATGCAGATTTTCAATATGTGGACATATTTCATTATACAGGGCCCAAAATTCACATTTGTTAATGATATCAGCAATTTGATTTGAAAATATTTTGCTACAGGGAGTTCTCAGTAGTCAGTGAAAGTTTTCCAAAAATCTGATTTTTCCTTGAAGTGAAGGTCACTTTATTCAATTGTGAATTATCATGGTGAGTCCATTAGACGTTCCTTCAAGTGTTTTTGTTTTTCCATGAAAACAGCAGCCACTTCAGCATGCAATTGAAGCAATGCCACATTTCAGTATGCAGCAGAAGTGCTCAGAAGCAGTTTCCATTCCACCGTAGAGATTATTAACAAGACATATATAGAAGAGTTGTATATAATTTTATTGTTTCCTCCAAACCACTCTTAAGTGAAATGGCCATTTCTCTTCTTTGTTTCTGAGACAGCATGGTTCTAAAAAAACACAATGGCTACTCATACCTTTTGGTGTCACTGTTTTGATTTGCTTTAAGGTTCCAGTAGTTTTACTCACCATTGTTTTGTCCCTGAAGTGGATATGTCAGCATTCAGGAAAAGGCACATGATGAATATGTTATGAAAATTGCTTTGACCTCCTAGTTTTGAATCCCCTCATAGAATCTTGGGGACTCCAAGGTTCTGAAAACCACACTTTGATAATTGCTACTCTAGCCTACTATAAATATTTATAATGGTGGACAATTACAGCTTTGATTTTGATATGTTCTGTTACTGCAGAACAGTTCATCCTGTTGCAATTATGAATGATTTGTGAACCACAACTACTCACAAGTTTGTTTGACCCATTTGTTTCTTACTTTACTAAGAACTTTGTTTCCACCAAGGTGTGTGTTTTATAAGACAGCAAAGCAAATAATTCCATTTTTCACATTAGATTAGCATTCACAACAAGCACAGAGTGCAAGTATAATTTAAAAATTTGCAAAGCTCTAATTTTCTTCCATAAACTAGCTATTTAAAAAACTTCACCATTTTTAGTAGTAGCTTCATTGAAAAAATCCATCCTCTAATGTTACAAACAGAAAACTGATGCCATTCATGTGCTTGTGAAGGTGAAGCTCTTTTGCTAGCGGAGCCAACATGCTAACAGCCATCACTTCACTTTCTGCATATGAACAAGAACATTTGGAAGTAAAAAGCAGGGAAATTAGGCAGGCCATGGTGGCTCATGTCTCTAATCCCAGCACTTTGGGAGGCTGAAGCAGGCAGAACACTTCAGGTCAGGAGTTGGAGGCCAGCCTGGCTAATATGGTGAAACTCCATCTCCAATAAAAATACAAAAATTATCCAAGCATAGTTGTACATACCTGCAGTCCCGCCTACTCAGGAGGCTGAGGCAGGAGAATGGCTTGAACCTGAGAGGTGGAGATTGCAGTGAGTAGAGATCATGCTACTGCATTCCAGTCTGTGTGACAGAGCAAGACTCTGTTTTAGGAAAAAAAAATTTAAAAGAGGGAAATTAATATCTAATAGTCATTCTATCTAAATTACAAGGAAATAACAACATGAATTACAAAGCAGCTATGATAACCGCATTTAGACAGCTATTTATGTGCATTAACTGGAACTTGTTTTTCAGCATATATTTGCTGTATACCTAACCTATAATGTCCTACTGCCATGCTGAAGTTTAACCTGATGGCTTTAAATACATTTCTTGGGTAGTGGTACCAGCCATGGGTCAACTGACTAATATACCAGATGGGCAGAACTACTGAGCATCATTATCAACAATCAGAAGCCAACAGCACCTAGGTTTTTCTTTCCCAGCACAATTTGCTGTATCAGTGAGGCCCCAGCACGTTGTCTTTAAATAGCAGTGTTAATCACTTTGCACCAGGAAAACTTTAGGACAAGAGGTTAGTTGCTAGTATTTCAGAGGTAACCAGCGGAAGTGAGAACTCGGAAAACCATGTCTGCATTCTATATACTACTAGAGAACACCACGCAAGCTGACTCTGCAATTTCACAGAAGAGCTCTACCCGACCTCTCCCAGCTTTCCAAAGTGCAACTATGAATAATAACATCATTAACTATAATGCAATCCATAACCAAGGCTAAACTGAAGAGGCTTCTGAGACAACTAGCAAACACATGCACATTTTGAATGTGCAAGAAACATGTCCCTAAAACCAAGAAGATGACTACTAAATGAAGTAAAAGGATTGCAAGAAGTCTACAATGTCATGGAATTCTCTAAATCAATGGTTCCCAACCTTTGAGGGAAAGGATGATAATCACCATTTGAGTTCCTTCTTTTCTTTTCTTCCCTTTTTTTGAGACAGAATCTAGCTCTGTCACCCAGGCTGGGGTGAAGTAGTGTGACCTCGTCTCATGCAACCTCTGCCTCCTAGGTTCAAGAAATTATTGTGCCTCAGCCTCCACAGTATCTGGGATTACAGGCACCCACTACCACACCCAGCTAATTTTCTTTGTATTTTTTTTATAGAGATGGAGTTTTGACATGTTGGCCAGATTGGTCCCGAACTCCTGACATCAAGTGATCTGCCTGCCTCGGCCTCCCAAAATGTTGGGTTAACAGGCATAAGCACCCAGGAGAATTTGAGAACTTGAGAATCTGCCACCATTTGAGAATTTTCTGAGTGTTATGAACAGCCTCCCTGGAAGAATGCAGCTGTCTATAAATACTATCCGTCAAAATTCAGAGTCCAAAGAGATCTTGAAGTCTATAATCTCCCAATCTCTACTGTTTGGATCTCCTAAAACAGTAATTCTTCAGTGGTGGCTCTATCTGGTCTTGGAGTCACTGTGGAATTTTGTGAGTTATTTTTTTGTGTGTGTTATTATTATTGTTATACTAATTTATTTTCACTATTGACATTTAGTGGACAAATGCCTGGAATGAGAAAATGTTTAGGAACACACATACATGAAACAAAACAACAAAAGAACTGTATCATTTCCCATACAATTTTGAAATATCCTGCTGGGTATTTATATATATATATATATAAAACCTCTCAATGATGACCTGAATTTAAATCTAGAACCTAACTCCATTTTACATCTAAACCCAAGCACTTTTTTGCACATTTTTATAAGCATTGAATTTTCCAAGAAACAGCTGCCAAGTAATTGAAGGAAAAATTATAGTTTATTTATTTGGAAACTTACCAAGAGTTGTTAATAGTTTCAGAAAATTTCAACAATGCTTATGGTATTTGAGTCTCTGGCACAAAGAATTCACCATCCCCACCCCATACTCCTAACTTCTGTCAAGGGTACTTGCAACTATCACAAACAGTTGATTTGATGTGTACATATAAATATCTGAGCAGTTGCTTGTGTCATGCAGTGAAAATACATACATTATATTATTGCAAATTACTTTCCATTTATTTCTTCTTTGAATTGCAATTAGGAAACTTCATAGAGCTTTGGAGAATCATTAAATATTATGCATGTAAAATATTTATGCCTGATAGTAAACACTACACTCTATAAAACTAGTTGTCATTAACATCATTATTATTATGAATATAAATGTGTGAGAACAAGTGGCATATTTTAAGTATTTGTTATATAAGTGGGAGATTTGTGTCTCTGAAAGTTTGGAAGAATTGCTCTAGGAAAAATCCAGTTTGAGACATTTAAGGAAAATTGTCTTCAAGTGAGAGATATGATGTTAAGATCTACCTTTAAAAGATAGGCTTGTTTTACTTCTATTGCCTTAAATGTGTCATGTTTTTGACGTCACTGAAATGCTTCCTCAACCTAGAAAATAAGTCCTAATTGTGCTTGTAATTTTAGATGATTTTAAACTTTTTCCCTGGTTCCGTTCAGTACATACAGTCCATCTCCTCCATATTTACTGAGTGTTGACAGGAAGGAAAACCATTTACAGAGAAGTCTTTTGCCTCCAACACTAAATGACATGTTTGCTCAAACAAAAGCAAATTCATGGAGCCTCACTGAAAGAGGCCATGGCCGTGTCCCTCATGTGGTTGTTCATGAAGTCTTTGTTTACTATGTCTGCCTGTCTCACATCCCTCTGTGATTACAGACACACCTATCAATGTCTGTATTTATGATCGACCATTTTTCTCTCTGTGATCTCCTAGGGACTCCAATGCAATCAACCCCACCAAAAGGGTGACATTTCAGCACTTTGATTTTGCTGAGGCTGCCTTGCTGAGAAGCAAATAAGATGTTTGAATTTTGCTGGCAAAATAAAATTGGCAACCATGAGACCTAAGAGATTCTGAGAAATGGCATGGACTTTAAAACTTCTTGCAATAAAAATCAAATCATGCATTACTTTCTTTGCTATGATTCAGGGAGTAAGACCAGGGAATCTTGCTAAATGTGTGTGTGTGTGTGTGTGTGTGTGTGTGTGTGTGTGTGTGTAGCTATCTATCTACACACATATCTTTGAGATATTTATGTATCTTCAGGAAATAGTGACTTTCCTGAAGATATGTAAATTGGTTATACATATATATTTTCTTATCCTTTGATAAATGCCTATTGTTCCTTCTTTCACTCTTCAAATAAATATCCTATAAATTTCATAATTTGCAATGTAAGATGTGCATAATACTATCTGTTTTGTAATCCTTGAAGTGCATAAAATCCACTTTCTGTCAATATCAGAAATGATTCAGCAATAAGTGCTTATCAGAAAAAACAATTTCACACTTCATCCTACCTAAATTCTCATCTATGCCAGTCAGAAGAATCATCTTAATGAAGAGTAATTGAAGGAGAAGTAGCTTACCTATCTTCTAGATTTCTGAAATATCAGGAAATTGCATAGTCTGTGTATTTGGACAATGGGTTCTATTTGTTTGATTTTGTCAGCTCCACATGAAACTCAAATTTATCATGGATACTAAAAGTAAAAATTAAAAGTAATGGCAAAAACCACAATTACTTTTTCCCCAGCCTAATACATCATCATCACATGTTGAAGAGTACAGCACACACATCCTTAAAACTAGCCCTTTCATAGATTGTGAGGATATGTTATCATATGTACTATAACAGGTATGTGACATTTCCCTGTTCCCTAACATTATAGCCCCAGCCTGCCTTCTCTTCAATCTTCTCTGTCACATTTTTTTTTCTCAGACTTTTTGGGCATCCCCTGAACTTGGGAATACCTGACTCTCTCCTGAGAATAGGAAACTGCCTTGTGGTGCAGAGCACAGGGCTGTGCCTGAAAATATACTTCCTCCTATCATCAAGGCGGTGGCATACGGATTGTAATAAGAGGAGCAGGGTGAACCCCATACATCTGCGTTGTCTTGAGATCATCTTACAGTGATGAGTTCCCCTATGTGTAGCCTGCAAATGCAGCTTCCCCACTCTGCACTCACCCTCCAAGAGCAGAAGTGGAGGTTTCACAGTTCCTGTCCTGAAGAGCAACACATACTGCCTTTGTCCATGAGTGATGGGAAATAGCAAAGAGCCCACAAATGGGTCCGATAGAGAATATTTCAGTCTTGACCGTCAGTTAATTCCAGAAAGCAAAGAAAGAGTCATCAATTAGAGTGGCGTATCTGCTGAGGAAGACCCTACTGAGGCTCTTACCTCTCCTCCCTCACTGTAGATCCTGATATTAAAAAATAAATAAATAAATAAGCCACCAAGTAGAGAAGAAGGAGAAAGAAAAAAAAGAGACATGACCCCCTTCCCATATACTTAAACTGACCAGTCTTCATCAAGCTACGTGCACTTGGGGAAAAGGAGAAGCTGTAAATTTATTTTTTGTTTTATTGTTGTTGTTTGGGGGTTTTTTATTGTGGTGGTTTTTGAGATAGTGTCTTGCTGGGTCACTCAAGCTGGAGTGCAGTGGCATGATCACAGCTCAACTTCCTGGGCTCAAGCAATCCTCCCATCTCAGGCTCCCTATTAGCTGGGACTTCAGGCACGTGCCACCATGCCAAGCTAAATTTTTCTTTTTATTATTATACTTTAGGTTTTAGGGTACATGTGAACAATGTGCAGGTCTGTTACCTACGTATCCAAGTGCCATGTTGGTTTGCTGCACCCAGCAACTTGTCATTTAACATTAGGTATCTCCTAATACTGTCCCTCCCCGCTCCCCCCACCGACATTCCCGGAGTGTGATGTTCCCCTTCCTGTGCCCATGAGTTCTCATTGTTCAATTCCCACCTATGAGTGAGAACACGGGTTTTTGGGTTTTTTGTCCTTGCGACAGTTTACTGAGAATGATATTTTCCAGTTTCATCCATGTCCCTACAAACGACATCAACTCATCATTTTTTATGGCTGCATTGTATTCCATGGTGTATATGTGCCACATTTTCTTAATCCAGTCTATCGTTGTTGGACATTTGGGTTGGTTCCAAGTCTTTGCTATTGTGAATAGTGCCACAATAAACATACGTGTGCATGTGTCTTTATAGCAGCATGATTTATAGTCCTTTGGGTGTATACCCAGTAATGGGATGGCTGGGTAAAATGGCATTTCTAGTTCTAGATCCCTGAGGAATCCCCACACTGACTTCCACAACAGTTGAACTAGTTTACAGTCCCACCAACAGTATAAAAGTGTTCCTATTTCTCCACATCCTCTCCAGCACCTGTCGTTTCCTGACTTTTTAATGATGGCCATTCTAACTGCTGTGAGATGGTATCTCATTGTGGTTTTGATTTGCATTTCTCTCATGGCCAGTGACGATGAGCATTTTTTCATGTGTTTTTTGGCTGCATAAATGTCTTCTTTTGAGAAATGTCTGTTCATATCTTTCGCCCACTTTTTGATGGGTTTGTTTTTTTCTTGTAAATTTGTTTGAGTTCATTGTAGATTCTGGATGTTAGCCCTTTGTCAGATAAGTAGTTTGCGAAAATTTTCTCCCATTTTCTAGGTTGCCTGTTCACTCTGATGGTAGTTTCTTTTGCTGTGCAGAAGCTCTTTAGTTTAATTAGATCCCATTTGTCAATTTTGGCTTTTGTTGCCATTGCTTTTGGTGTTTTAAACATGAAGTCCTTGCCCGCCTATGTCCTGAATGGTATTGCCTAGGTTTTCTTGTAGGATTTTAATGGTTTTAGGTCTAACATTTAAGTCTTTAATCCATCTTGAATTAATCTTTGTATAAGGTGTAAGGAAGGGATCCAGTCTCAGCTTTCTGCCTATGGCTAGCCAGTTTTCCCAGCACCATTTATTAAATAGGGAATCCTTTCCCCATTTCTTGTTTTTGTCAGATTTGTCAAAGATCAGACAGTTGTAGATATGCAGCATCACTTCTGAGGGCTCTGTACTGTTCCATTGATCTATGTCTCTGTTGTGGTACCAGTACCATGCTGTTTTGGTTACTATAGCCTCGTAGTATAGTTTGAAGTCAGGTAGCATGATGCTTCCAGGTTTCTTCTTTCAGTTTAGGATTGACTTGGTGATGCGACCTCTTTTTTGGTTCCATATGAACTTTAAAGTAGTTTTTTTCCAATTCTGTAAAGAAAGTCATTGGTAGCTTGATGGAAATGGCATTGAATCTGTAAATTACCTTGAGCAGTATGGCCATTTTCACGATATTGATTCTTCCTATGCATGAGCATGGAATGTTCTTCCATTTGTTTGTGTCCTCTTTTATTTCATTGAGCAGTGGTTTGTAGTTCTCCTTGAAGAGATCCTTCAGATCCCTTGTAAGTTGGATTCTTAGGTATTTTATTCTCTTTGAAGCAATTGTGAATGGAAGTTCACTCATGATTTGGCTCTCTGTCTGTGATTGGTGTACAAGAATGCTTGTGACTTTTGTACATTGATTTTGTATCCTGAGACTTTGCTGAAGTTGCTAATCAGCATAAGGAGATTTTGGACTGAGACAGTGGGTTTTCTAGATATAAAATCATTTCATCTGCAAACAGGGACAATTTGATTTCCTCTTTTCCTAATTGCATATCCTTTATTTCCTTCTCCTGCCTGATTGCCCTGGCCAGAACTTCCAACACTATGTTGAATAGGAGTGGTGATAGAGGGCATCCCTCTCTTGTCCCAGTTTTCAAAGGGAATGCTTCCAGTTTTTGCCCATTCAGTAGGATATTGGCTGTGGGTTTGTCATAGATAGCCCTTATTATTTTGAGATATGTCCTATCAATACCTAATTTTATTGAGCATTTTTAGCATGAAGGGCCATTGAATTTCGTCATGGCCTTTTCTGCATGTATTGAGATAATCATGTGGTTTTTGTCTTTGGTTCTGTTTATATGCTGGATTACATTTATTGACTTGTGCATGTTGAACCAGCCTTGCATTCCAGGGATGAAGCCCACTTGATCATGGTGGATAAGCTTTTTGATGTGTGGCTGGATTCAAATTGCCAGTATTTTAACTGAGGATTTTTGCATCAATGTTGATCAAGGATATTGGTCTAAAATTCTCTTTTTTGGTTGTGTCTCTGCCAGACTTTGGTATCAGGATGATACTGCCCTCATTAAATGAGTTAGGGAGGATTCCCTCTCTTTCTGTTGATTGGAATAGTTTCAGAACGAATGGAAACAGCTCCTTTTTGTACCTCTGGTAGAATTTGGCTGTGCATCCATCAGGTCCTGGACTCTTTTTGGTTGGTAAGCTATTGATTATTACCTCAATTTCAGAGCCTGTTGTTGGTCTATTCAGAGATTCAACTTCTTCCTGGTTTAGTCTTGGGAGGATGTATGTGTTGAGAAATGTATCCATTTCTTCTATATTTTCTAGTTTATTTGCATAGAGGTGTTTATACTATTCTCTGATGGTAGCTTGTATTTCTGTGGGATTGTTATGATATCCCCTTTATCATTTTTTTATTTTGTCTATTTGATTCTTCTCTCTTTTCTTCTTTATTAGTCTTGCTAGCGCTGTATCAATTTTGTTGATCTTTTCAAAAAACCAGCTCCTGGATTCATTAATTTTTTGAAAAGTTTTGTGTGTCTCTATTTCTTTCAGTTCTGCTCTGATTTTAGTTATTTCTTCCCTTGTGATAGCTTTTGAATGTGTTTGTTCTTGCTTTTCTAGTTCTTTTAATTGTGATGTTAGGTTGTCAATTTTAGATCTTTCCTGCTTTCTCTTGTGGGCTTTTAGTGCGATAAATATCACTCTATACACTGCTTTGAATGTGTCCCAGAGATTATGGTATATTGTGTCTTTGTTCTCATTGGTTTCAAAGAACATCTTTATTTCTGCCTTCATTTCATTATTTACCCAGTAGTCATTCATGAGCAGGTTGTTCAGTTTCCATGTAGTTGAGTGGTTTTGAATGAGTTTCTTAATCCTGAGTTCTAGTTTGATTGCACTGTGGTCTGAGAGACAGTTTGTTATAATGTTTATTCTTTTACATTTGCTGAGGAGTGCTTTACTTCCAACTATGTGGTCAGTTTTGGAATAGGTGTGGTGTGGTGCTGAAAAGAATGTATATTCTGTTGATTTGGGGTGGAGAGTTCTGTAGATGTCTATTAGGTCCACTTGGTGCAGAACTGAGTTCAATTCCTGGGTATCCTTGTTAACTTTCTGTATCGTTGATCTGTCCAATATTGTCAGTGGGGTGTTAAAGTCTCCCATTAATATTGTGTGAGAGTCTAAGTCTATTTTTAGGTCTCTAAGGACTAGTTTTATGAATCTGGGTGCTCCTTTATTGGGTGCATATATATTAAGGATAGTTAGCTCTTCTTGTTGAATTGATCCCTTTATCATTATGTAATGGGCTTCTTTGTCTCTTTTGATCTTTGTTGGTTTAAAGCCTGTTTTATCAGAGACTAGGATTGCAACCCTTGCCTTTTTTTTTGTTTTCCATTTGCTTGGTAGATCTTCCTCCATCCCTTTATTTTGAGCCTATGTATGTCTCTGCACATGAGATGGGTTTCCTGAATACAGCACACTGATGAGTCTTGACTCTGTCCAATTTGCCAGTCTGTGTCTCTTCATTGGAACATTTAGCCCATTTACATTTAAAGTTAATATTGTTATGTGTGAATTTGATCCTGTCATTATGATGTTAGCTGGTTATTTTGCTTGTTAGTTGATGCAGTTTCTTCCTAGCCTCGATGGTCTTCACAATTTGGCATATTTTTGCAGTGGCTGTTACAGGTTGTTCCTTTCCATGTTTGGTGCTTCCTTCAGGAGCTCTTTTAGGGCAGGCCTGGTGGTGACAAAATCTTTCAGCATTTGCTTGTCTGTAAAATGTTTTATTTCTCTTTCATTTATGAAGCTTAGTTTGGCTGGATATGAAATTCTGGGTTGAAAATTCTTTTCTTTAAGAATGTTGAATATTGGCCCCCAATCTCTTCTGGCTTGTAGGGTTTCTGCTCATAGATCAGCTGTTAGTCTGATGGGCTTCCCTTTGTGGGTAACGCGACCTTTCTCTCTGGCTGCCCTGAACATTTTTTCCTTCATTTCAACTTTGGTGAATCTGACAATTATGTGTCTTGGAGTTGCTCTTCTCGAGGAGTATCTTTGTGGCGTTCTCTGTATTTCCTGAATCTGAATGTTGGCCTGTCTTGCTAGATTGGGGAATTTCTCTTGGATAATATCCTGCAGAGTGTTTTCCAACTTGATTCTATTCTCCCCATCACTTTCAGGTACACCAATCAGACTTAGATTTGGTCTTTTCACATAGTCCCATATTTCTTGGAGGTTTTTCCATTTCTTTTCATTCTTTTTTCTCTAAACTTCTCTTCATGCTTCATTCATTTCATCTTCCATCGCTGATACCCTTTCTTCCAGTTGATCACATCCACTACTGAGGCTTCTGCATTTGTCACATAGCTCTCATGCCTTGGTTTTCTGCTCCATCAGGTCCTTTAAGGACTTCTCTGCATTGGTTATTCTAGTGATCCATTTGTCTAATTTTTTTTCAAAGCTTTTAACTTATTTCTATTGGTTTGGATTTCCTCCTGTAGCTCAGAGTAGTTTGATCATCTGAAGCCTTCTCCTCTCATCAAAGTCATTCTCTGTCCAGCTTTGTTCTGTTGCTGGTGAGTAGCTGTGCTCCTTTGGAGGAGGAGAGGCACTCTGATTTTTAGAGTTTCCAGTTTTTCTGCTCTTTTTCCCATCTTTGTGGTTTTATCTACCTTTGGTCTTTGATGATGGTGACTTACAGATGGGTTTTTGGTGTGGATGTCCCTTTTGTTTGTTAGTTTTCCTTCTACCAGACAGGACCCTCAGTTGCAGGTCTATTAGAGTTTGCTAGAGGTCCACTCCGGACCCTGTTTGCCTGGGTATCTACAGTGGTGGCTGCAGAACAGCGGATATTGGTGAACTGGAGATGCTGGTGCCTGATCGTTCCTCTGCAAGTTTTGTCTCAGGGGAGAACCTGGCCGTGTGAGGTGTCAATCCACCCCTACTTGGGAGTGCCTCCCAGTTAGGCTACTCAGGGGCCAGGGACCCACTTGAGGAGCCAGTCTGCTGGATCTCAGATCTCAAGCTGCATGCTGGGAGAACCACTACTCTCTTCAAAGCTGTCAGAGGGGGACATTTAAGTCTGCAGAGGTTACTGCTGGCTTTTTGTTTGTCTGTGCCCTGCTCCCAGATGTGGAGCCTACAGAGGCAGGTACACAGGCCTCCTTGAGTTGTGGTGTGCTCCACCCAGTTCGAGATTCCCAGCTGCTTTGTTTACCTAATCAAACAACTAACTTGGCAATGGTGGGGGCCCCTCCCCCAGCCTTGCTGCTGCCTTGCAGTTTGATCTCAGACTGCTGTGCTAGCATTGAGGGGGACTCTGTGGGTGTAGGACCCTGAGCCAGGTGCAGGATATAATCTCCTGTTGTGCCATTTTTTAAGCCCGTTGGAAAAGTGCAGTATTAGGGTGGGAGTGGCCCAATTTTCCAAGTGCTGTCTGTCACCACTTTCTTTGACTAGGAAAGGGAATTCCCTGACCCCTTGCCCTTCCCGGGTGAGGAGATGCCTTTCCCTGCTTCGGCTCATGCATGGTGCGCTGTACCCACGGTCCCGCACCTACTCTGTGGCACTCCCCAGTGAGATGAACCTGGTACCTCAGTTGAAAATGCAGAAATCACTTCTGTGTGGCTCATGCTGGGAGCTGTAGACTGGAGCTGTTCCTATTCGGCCATCTTGGCTCCTCCAAATTCACTTACTTTTAAGTGTTTCTTTCTTTCACACTTTTTCTAAAGAGTGAGTGATCATAAATCCTTCTGATTTTATTCCTTAATATACTGCTTCACATTCCTAGCTAAATCATGCTACTGTGTGCTAAGAACTTCATGCTAATCCAGTTCATTCATTCTTTTACTTCAGTTTTGAATCAAAAATAGGATTTTATTAATCCAACATTATAATCTACCAGGTTCAGTTGTTACTAAAATGAAAGACCTTTATTGTTGATTTTTAAAGGACAATTTCATTTATTATTTATAATTTGTTATCTTTTAATATCAAAGTTTTACAACTTTGATTTCACAAAGAGAGAGAAATCTCTTTCTTTCCTCTCTTTCTTTCTTACCTCCTTCCTTCTTTCCTCTCTCTCTCTCCCTCCCTCCCACCCTCACTCCTTCCCTCACTCCATTCCAGACTTAGAGAGGCTTGCTGGTTTGGGGTTGCCCACTGACACTCCAAACCATCCACCATGCCCCTCCAGGGGCATCCTACCAAAGTTTGAGGTTGCTGAGTATCTGGGTAATGAAGAAAAACTACATAATATTTTATTAAGTGAGGATGGTTAACAAGAGGAAGACTCATGAGGGCAACCTCATCACACTGGATATTAAAATATGAAACAAATTTGCTATCAAAACTGGCATGTTGGTTCACACCTGTAATGCCAGCACTTCGGGAGACCAAGACAGGTGGATCACTTGAGTTCAGGAGGTTGAGAGCAGCCAGGTCAACATGATGAAATTTCATCTCTACTAAATACACACAAATTAGCCAGGCATGGTGCTGCAAGCCTATAGTCCCACCTACTAGGGAGGCTGAGGCAGGAGAATCACCTGAACCTGGGAGCGGAGGTTGTAGTGAGCCAAGATTGCCTCACTGCACTCCAGCCTGGATGATAGGCGGAGTCTCTGTCTCAATAAAGAAAAAAAAAAAAAAGAAAAAAGACTATAAATTGGCATAAGAATAAAGAAAGTAATGAAACAATAGAAAGCAGAGAAATAGAGCCAAGGATATATAGAAATGTAGTAAAGGATGAAGTTAGACTTAATATCATTTAGGCAATACTGGACTTTAAAAAAAAATGGTATTGTGACAAATATGTACAGCCATTTAAGAAAAGGTATATTTAGACCCAACCATCTCACCATACTCAAGAAAGAATCCCCAATGGAACATGGATCTAAATTTTTTAAAATAAATGAACTACAAAAGAACTAGCAGGAAAGCCAAAATTTTTTTCTATGACCTGATAATAGGGAAATGGCTTTTTTATAACACAAAAACCATATCAATAAAAAAGACTGATAAATTTAAATACATTTAAAAATATTCTACATTGCATAAAATCCCCTAAGTTAAGTAAAAAGCCAGTGACAATGTGAAAATATTTGCAGGATTTATAAGTGGCTAATAGTCCCAATATATAGAAACTTATAAAAAGTAAAAAAGGGGAAAGAGATTTTTTAAGAATAGGTGAAAAGCACAAATATCTAGCAAAAAAAGATGTTCTAATAAAATAAACACAGCAACAGAAAACCAAATATGGCATGTTTTCACTTATAAGTGGGAGCTGAATGATAAGAACACACAGACACATAGAGGGGAACAATACACATTGGGGCCTTTCAGAAGGTGGAGGATGGGAGGGGAGAAGATCAGGAAAAATAGCTAATAGATACTAGGCTAAATACTTGGGTGATGAAATAATCTGAACCAAAAACCCCCAGGACACAAGTTTACCCAACAACAAGTCTGCCTTTGTACCGCTGAATATAAAATAAAAGTTAAAAACAATCAAATTAGAAAAAAAATGATGTTAAGCATATGAAAAAATGTTGAACTTTACTCACAGTGTAAGGAATGCAGATGTGTACAGGGGAGGCTCCTCATGAATTTTCATTATAAAAGGTTGATTTTTTGATAACAAGAATCAGAAATTGTGGGACCAGTTAGGGCCAATACTGCAGTTGACTTGTGGGTATTCCTTTGTCTTTTGGAGATTTCAGCTAATCCAAGCAGTCTTGAAACCATTGATATTCTCTTGAATGTAACTTTTATACACTTGGAAATACACAGGCCAACACACTCAATATATTTGCATTGCAAAAAGGCACAAAGCTACCTTGATTTTTCATTACTGATAACATGGATTGTTAAATTATCTCATTTATAATTGAACATTATGAGCAGTAGGTTTTTAGAGTGAAATGCTTTATCATTGTTTTTATAAACAAATGAAAGCCTGATGGAGAATTCTGTGGCTTGCTGATAATATATTTCACTTTCAAGCAAAGGTAATTTAATTTTCAGTTAATCTCAGGAAAAGACCGGCTGTCTCGCATAAATCCCTGTTGCCAATTTATATGTACTGTTGTTTCAAGTAATAATCTGACCCTAACTGTCATTTAAAAAGCACATCTTTAACCAAATATTCTCTCTCCGAGTAACCCTTACGTCTAACCTGGATAGTTAACAAGAATTTTTGAATGAGTCATAGCTGTTTGAAGTCTGTTTCCATAATAATTGAAGAAAGAGGGAACATATACGAAAAGCAGCTCAACAGTGAAACACAGGCTTATTTTAGAGAACAAATCTGAGAAGGGCTTCTGCCTGATTTCAGCCAGGAACACTCTCTCTTACAGACCAAGGGTATTTAAGAATTCAGGGCTACACAGTTTATGACAGGCTTGGAATGTTTTTGTGTGTGGAGCAGAAGTTGATGGCAGAGTTGGAATATATCTGGGTGGAAGAGAGGTTATCTTGGGACTGACATCTCCCCAGCCAGAGGGGAGGTTATCTTGGGGCTGGTATGTCTCTTACTGGGGAGGGGTTTATCTTAGGGTTGGAACAATTCTCGTTGAAGATGTCATTTGCAGTTTATGGTCATACTGACATTAGCCATTAGGCTGATGCCCTTTGAGTTGGATTTAGATAGTTTTTGATCAAGGGGAACTTTAAAATGATGATGCTTATCCAAAATGGTAATGCTCCTGGTCTGTCAGTTTCTTGCTGTAAAATATACTGTTAAAACCACATATGAGTGTATTATCATGGGTACAATTGATAATGGATTGTTAGTTAATCATTTTTTAAATTTCCTTGCAATGAAAGTGCTTTAATTCTTACTTTTAATTGTTCCAATCAATGTAACATAAAAAGCTTTCTGATAAATTTTTTGTTGACAATGGTTAGAGATGGATAAGTACAGTAAATTCTTCACTGGTCATAACCCCCATTTTTTCATTTAGCAAGATTCATGAGGTGGGGGCAAATATTTAGGATTTTAAACCATCAGACCCTAAAAAAGTTACAATGTAACCCTGCCTTATTCTATTATGAAAGTATTATAAATTTATATAAATTGTTAATTAATTATGAATCCATTTAGGAGTGTCCTAACATATCTTCACTGTATAAATATATCTTAATTCCTTTTAAAAATGAATTTAAGGCCAGGTGCAGTGACTTACGCCTATAATCCCAGCATTTTGGGAGGTTGAGGTGGGAGGATCACTTGAGGTCAGGAGTTCAAGACCAGCCTGGCCAACATGGTGAAACTCTGTCTCTACTAAAAATACAGAAATCAGCCATTCATGGTGGTTTGTGTCTGTAGTCCCAGCTACTCAGGAGGTTGAAGCATGATAATTGCTTGAACCCGGGAGGCAGAGGTTGCAGTGAGCCAAAATCATGCCACTGCACTTCAGCCTGGGCAACAAAGCATGACTCTATTTAAAAAAAAAAAAAAAAAGTGCAACATATTTACCAAGATTCATCATTTTAAAACATTCTCTACTAAAATACAATTTCTTGTTTAACTCTGGTTCAATATATTAGATCATAACTATCAAACTATCATAAGTTAAAAAAACTTGAAAGTGGATCAAATCAAACTATTCTGGAACAAGTCTAATTTTAGGCAATTTAGCTTTTTATTTTTACCTGCATCATGCTCTGCACCCACCCGCCATACCCTTATATATGCATTGAGTCTATCTTGTGGCCTGTCATGTAGAGGACTCTGGATTGAAATTAAGCTATTGGCTTCTTGTCCTGAATATTTTCTAAGTACTCTCAACTACCTGTACCTCAACCTTAACACCTGTAAGATGACACATGAGTTAGTCAACATCAGAGATGCCAAGTTGGATTCATCCAGTGTCAATCTATGATCAGCTAGAATTGTCTATATTATATGCTTTGTTGAGAAGAAATACAGGCTTTGTTGAAAACAATACTGATTGTTTCATCTGCACAGAAGCCCCCAAAATAGGCTTGTAGTATATATTCCAAATACCTGCTCCCTGGGTCCTTCAAATGTCTAGTTAACTTTCTGTGTGTAGTGTGTGTGTTTAAGTGTAGAAGTGAAGTTTTTGTGTATTTTTGGGTCTATTTCACAAGTCGCTATTCTGTTTCCTTGATCTGTTTGTCTATCTTCATGGCAATATTGTGATGTCTTTAATACCATAGCTTATATACATCTTAAAATTAAGTAGTATTCAACTTTCAAATTTGTTCTTCTTTTTTATTTTTTTATAGCTATTCCAGGCTATTACAATTTACTTATAAATTATAGGAAAAGTTTGTCAATTTTGAGAAATAAAATTAACTGGGATTTTGACTGGGATTGTGTTGAATCTACCAATTGATGTGGGCAGAACCAATATCTTGAACACAGTGAGTCTTCCCAACTGTGAGCAAAGTATATCTCCCCATTGATTAAGGTTTTCTTTAAGGCCGGGCGCAGTGGCAAATCCCAGTTAATTTTATTTCTCAAAATTGACAAACTTTTCCTATA
>NW_026652300.1:1257220-1286323 GCF_009828535.3 Hylobates moloch
TATAATATAATATTATTTATATATGATATATAATATATATCATATAATATAATAGTATAATACATAAAAAGTATAATATAATACTTATTACATAGGTAATAA
This sequence comes from Hylobates moloch, assembly GCF_009828535.3. NCBI lineage: Eukaryota > Metazoa > Chordata > Mammalia > Primates > Hylobatidae > Hylobates > Hylobates moloch. The sequence continues at coordinate 1,257,323 of NW_026652300.1, forward strand.
GTAATATTTATTACCTATGTAATAAGTATGTAATAAGTAATATGTAATAATTGGTGAAATACTCAACAGGCACACTCTGTAGGTCTCTTAATTTTTTTTTTTTTTTGAGGGTGAGGTTCTCTGTATATCTGTCTTCTCTCCTGTAACCCTGTCCTTCAAATTCTAGCTGCCTTGCTGTCTCTAAACTCAGGTTGATCACTTCAAGTCATTACTTCTGTGTAAGTTCCCCTCCTTGTGCCATTGCCTGGGATCTCTCTCAATGTGGAAGCTATGCAATCACCTAATCAGCTAATAAACTCACCTCATTTATTAGCTCTCTTTCTGGAATCACTTATCTATTGATAGATATCAATCAACAATGGTCTTAAAAACCATTGTTTCACATATTGTTTTTGTTTCTTTCTGATGGAAAGATAATTACCTGTTTACCCCCTCTTAACCAAAAGTGCTAGTTTTACAGTAACTTTCTACATCTAAATTTATATAAATACCAATGAAGAGAACATTTTTGCGGTGTTTGATTTGACTATGAGAAATACGAATTTTATATATTTGAGTTTTTTTATACCAATAATCTTGCCACCCAGCTACTTTCTCAAATTCAAAAGCATGTTAACTACTGCCATCAATCCAAGTTCTCACTGGTTTATCTATAATGCAGAAACAATACGGAGCCATGTTCAGGCGCCAGAGTCTTGTTTGTATCAGGGTTCCAAAACTCATCTGCTGTGTTCAATTGGGCAAATTATCAATGCTTGTCATGCTGCCATTTTCTTATGCATAATGTAGGGATGACAATAGTACTGCATTGTTGAGTCATTTTGAGGAATAAATGAGTTAATATTTGTAAGAACCTTAAAACACTTCCTGGCATATAATAAGTATCCATATGTGTTTGAAAAAAATAACAAATCTATAAAGGAATTATAAAAGGTGGAGTGGAAAATCTGCAAGTATTATCTGTGATTTCAGGAACCATTACATAGACAAACAGCTCTCTCATTCCAGGTGTAATGGTTTTATCAACAAGTTATGCTTAAGTCTTTAATAGCATTATATCACGTCAGTATTTTTAAATGCATCATCCTGACAAGATTGAAATTAAATCATTACTCTCATGTTTAATTCAGAATTCTAATGATATTTGCTACTAAATACATGCAGAGTATTTAGCATCCCTCCAGCTACTTACTAACAAAAGAAAAGAGCTTTTTTTTTTTTTTTTTTTTCCAGAGTAAAAAGATAAACATGTACTTAAAGGGAAAATGTTAAATGGTCTGATAGAAGAATAAGGTCAGTGTCCAGAAATGAATACACCTAGTGAATTTAGGGAAAGGCATTTCTTAACATCCTCTCTTTGAAACAGGATGTGTATCAGATATTTCCCTGGAAAGTAGGACAAAGATGCGAGATTTTTCAAATGCACCAAATGAAGAACTAGGAGTAGAATTCTGATTATCCAATCACTTTCTGCCTTGAAACCTTTTGCATATAAATGTTCATGTTGCCACTTTCATCATACTATAATTCCAATTTAAAAGTTACAATCTAAAATCATCCAGATGAAGCTATCTTATGGATTTAAAAGAGACATGAGTTTTAGTCAACTCTCTTTGAGTATCAGAAATGGACACATGAGTTGGAAAAACATGGTCCTTTCATAGGACATTTATTTGTGCATTTTTGTTTCATTCAGATTCTGAAAGGTCACCTGACTCGGAGCAAGAAAATTTGGGTTCAATTAAATTTCAATTCACCCATATCAAATGGTAAGATCCTGGTCATTGCAGGGGTCATATCATAGCTCACTGATGCCTCCAAGTCCTGGGCTCAGGAGATATCCTCCCACCTTAGCTTCCCAGATAGCTGGGACTATAGGTGCACCACCATACCCAACTAACTTCTAAAAGGTTTTTAAATTCTAAAAAGTTTTTTTCTCATCTTTAATTAAGAAATTTAGTGTGACATAAGGTTCATCAAGGACAGTAAATTCCTGTACCTGCTGACTCTAGGGAATTCTGAATAGGGCATGGGGCCAGGATATTGCCCTGGTGATCTGTTCTGGCCAGGGCCTACCTGAATCCATTTGACTGGATAAGTACAAACAGCCAGTCTTCATCGTGATTGATTGTCTAGAGTTTTGTTCCTTTACAGAAATAGGAGTTTTCACATAAGGGGACAGAAACCACTCATCAGATATCTAAACTCTATTTGTTTTTTACTGCATCTGTAAAAAATCACCATCTATTTATTTGCCAGCTTAAAACAACACAAATTTATTATCTTACAGCCTTCAGGTCAAAATTCTGACACGGGTATCAATGGGCTAAAATCAAGATGTCGGTGGGATATCTTTCATTTGTTGGTTCCAATTTCTAGAGGGTACCCTCCTTCCTTGGCTCATAGCCTCCTATCCACATTTCCACACAATGCTTCATTCTCTCCTCCTCTCCTTCCTCTTCCTTTCTCCTTTTTCTCTTCCTTTCTCTCTTCTGTTCCTTCAAGGTAACCTCAACTCCAAACACAGATAGTATGCTCAACCCATTTTTATTGAAGGAATAAATCAGTCAGGACTACCCAGCGAAACCCAATATGTTTCACATTTTGGATCCAGTCATGTCTCCCAAAAGCATGCCCTTACATGGCAAATAAGAAGTACATAATTCAAATCCTATGATAATGCCATAATGCATTCTTTGGGGTTTATGATGATTTAACTCCCTCTTTGGTCACAGCAGAACTAACTCTAACATCATTGTGAATTTTGTGATAATCATAGGCATAAAATTTCAGAACCAGAGGCAACTGTGGAGGCAGCAGGTCCAGATTTCAATCTTTGTAAAAAGAAAATACAAGGCCTCACAGTAACTGGCCTGAATGAAGATACCACTATGGTGCAGAGAGCCCAGGGACTAAAGTTCATTCACCTGAAATGTACTCCAATATATTTTCCATTAACTGACAGCTATTTGCCCTCTCCCCCAAATTCTACCTTTCCAATCTGTTCCTAAGTGCAATTTAAGAAAAAATGCTCTTTCCTATAATGTTGATTGGAGTGGAAACTGTCACAACTTCTTGGGAAAGCATTTAGGCATGTGCTTCAGCAACTGTGAAAATATTCACAGCCAAAATTCTAGATGCATCAAGGGGTCCCTTTTCATAATTTCAAACATCACAGACTGATATGGTTTGGCTGTGTTCCCACCCAAATCTCATCTTGCATTGTAGCTGCCATAATTCCTACGTGTTGTGGGAGGGACTCAGTGAGACATAACTGAATCATGGGGGAAGTTTCTCCCATACAGTTCTGTGGTAGTGGATAAGTCTCACAATATCTGATTATTTGACAAGAGAAACCCCTTCCATTTGGCTCTCATTCTCTCTTCTTGCCTGCCAACATGTAAGACATCCCTTGCTCTTCTACCATAATTGTGAGGCCTGTCCAACCATGTGGAACTGTGAGTCAATTAAACCTCTTTTCTTTATAAATTACCCAATATTGGCTATGTCTTTATTAGCAGTGTGAGAACAGACTAATACAGTTCATCTCCTAATACAGATCATTTAGGAGATGAACAGAGAGTTCATCTCCTAAACACCCCTGATATCCCAGATATGCATAACTAGGGCACTGTGAAATCATCGTGGGCTGGGACTTGTACCAGTTGGGAGGTCAGAGATGCATCCAAGCCTTGGCTCATCCCCAGCCCAGAGAAAGGTTAAGGAAGGACAGATGCCAGCTCACCTGACCTGTGATATGTTATAGGAAATTATAATTAAGATACAAGAAGTATCTTCCACCCCATTTCTACAACTGCTAGTTGTTGTAGTTCAAATGGAGGCACAGGAATGGAGAGATATTATTAAAGACAGCTATTTATGGGTGGGGATGGAAAACAGAACTTGACATGGACAGTTCGACTCAACTCCTGGGTCAATTTTGATCTCAAATGAGACCACCCTCTTGTGCATCTTTGTGGGCAGTGGGGAAAGAGCAGGGAGATGGAATGAAGGGGCTGAAACTGGAAAGCTTGTTAACTCTAGAAAACAGACTCATTATGGTGATGTTCCTTCTCCTCACAAAGTTCATCTCTGCACAAGTGTTTCATTCATTTGTCACAATTAATTAACCCAAACTGTTACACTATCATTAATTAACATCTGTATATTATTTAGAGTTCCTTCGTTTATGCCTAACATTCTTTTTCTGTTCCAGGGTCTCTTTCAGGATACCCTACATCTTTAATAATCTTGTCCTCTTAGGTTACTTTTAACTGTGGCAGTTTCTCAGACTTTCCTGGTCTTGACGGTCTTTATGGTTTTGAGGAGTATAGCTCAAGGTTTTTTTTTTTTTTGTAGAATGACCCTTAATTGCAATTTTTCTGTTGGATTGCTCATGTTTGGGCTAGGGTTAAGGTTTTTGAAAGAAAGACTGAGGTAAAGTACCGTATTAATCACATCCTAGCAAGGGAGCATCCCACCAACATCACATTTCTGTTGATCTTGACGTTGCTCACCCAGTGGAGGGAGTATTCGTCAGATTTCTCCACTACAGTTACTACTTGTTGTCATGTAAAAATATATTTAATACACACAGACATGTGCAAAGAAAGAATTAAATTACCTGTAATTGCACCACCATAATCTATTGGGCATACATCTTTATAGATATATTTTTACCTGTATCTATATCCATATCTGTGTATCTATAGACAGATTTGCATATACAAAGTCATTTTGACTTGTTGTATTAATTCATGTATTACACCAGTGGCCTCTTCTGTCATTAGTTATCCTGGAACAATATCATGAAATAGTTGCATTGAGTTTCAACTCCTTTTAGTTTTACCCCAATTCTCCATTTGGGACATTCATTTTCTGTCCATCCCTTCACTGTGAATAAATAAACTTGGAAAAATATACAACTAAATCGTTCCACACATAGGTTAGTCACTGTATAACCTATGTTTCTGGGAATGGAATTGCCATGTCAAAGGGTATTCATTGACCATTATTACAAGGTGAAAAAATAACATGTTGGTAACACTATGGAGAAGAAGGAACATTTATACACTGTTGTTGGGAATGTAAATTAGTTTAGCTACTGTGGAAAGCAGTTTAGAGATTTCTCCAATAACTTAAACAAAATGACCATTCATCTCAGCAATCCCATTACTGGGTATATACCCAAAGGAAAGCAAATAATTCTGTCAAAAAGACACATAAACTGTTATGTTCATCATATCAGAATTCACAATAGCAAAGACATGGAATCAACCTAAACACCCATCAGTGGTGGACTGGATAAAGAAAAGCTGGTACATATGCACCATATGTATACTACACAGCCACAAAAATAATAAAATCATGTTACTTGCAACATCACGGATTCAGCCTAAGTGAATCACATGGACTCAATCCTGAGTGAATTAATGCAGAAACAGACAACCAAAAACCCCAATACTGCATGTTCTCACTTATAAGTGGGAGCTAAACATGAGTACTCATTGACTTAAGATGGAAACAGTAGACACTGGAGACTAGTAGAATGGGGAGGAAGAGAGAGTGACAAAGTTTAGAAAAGTACCTATTGGGTGCTATGCTCACTACTTGGTTGATGGGATCACTGGTGTCACAAACCCCAGTGTCTCACAATATACCCAGGTAACAAACCTGCACACCTACTCCTTGAACCTAAATTTAAAAAAATTAAAATTAAAAACCAAAGGGCATTTGTATGTGTAAAGCCTTTCCTGTATGTTGCTGTATTTTTTCCAGAAACTTATAGCAATTTATCTCCCATTATGGATTGTCATTTACTTCCCTTGAGTGTCACTATTATTTAACATTTTCCACTGGAGTGGGAAAACATTTTCACTTTTAGTAAGACCACAATGATAAGGGCAACAGGGGTACTGATGTCCGGTTCCTAAGTTTACTGTCTGCCCTGCATCTCTCCTGTACCTTTGTTTGATAGCTTCTCTAACAATACTGCGAGCTCCAGTCCTTGCAGAACGCAGTGGTCTCTTGAATGAATGCTTCATGACCTTTTGTTCTTCCCAGCATTTGCAGGTACTATTCCCTCAGTCTGGCATGTTCTTATCCAACCTTTGCTACTTGTCCTTTTCCTACTCTGGCTTCTTGATGATGTTTGGATTTTGCTTTCTTGTCTTGGGTGTTTCATCTTATTCATCAAAATACCTAGAATTACAGTGCCTTCCTATTTTGTCAAAGACCAGTTTTGCAATGATGCTGTGAAGGTATTATGTAGATATGATTAACATGTACAATTAATATGTTTTGAAAAAAGCAGAATGCCCTCTGTGATGTGTATGGGTGTCTTAGTCCACTTGAACTGCTATTACAAAAATACCATAGACTAGGAGATTTACACAACAGACATTTGTTTCTCATAGTTCCAGAGGCTGGGAGCCCAAGATCAAGGTGTGGCAGATTCCGTGTCTGGTGAGGGCTCTCTTCCTGGTTTACAGATGGGAACTTCTTGCTGTGTCCATATGTGGTGGAAGGAGTGAGGGAGCTCTTTGTGGTGTCTTTCATAAAGGCACTAATCCCATTCCTGTGAGCTCTACCCTCACCACTTCATCACCTTCAAAGACCCCAATTCCTAACATCATCACCTGGGGAATTAAAATTTTAAAGTATGGATTTTGTAGGGAATATGCGGGTTCATTCTTTAACAGAGGACTTAATGCAACATTGAGGGCTTTAAAAGTAAAAACTGAGGACACCCCAAGAAGGACTTCTGCCTTCAGCCTGCAACATAGAAGTCCTACCTACATTTCAAGCTTTCAGACTCAGACTGCAATACCATCACTTACCTGAAACTCCAGTCTGTAATCCTACAGATTTCCAAAGTGCTGGTCCCCATAATGACATGAGCCAATTCCTAAAACCAATCTCTCTCCTTCTGTGAACGTGAGTGCATATATATATACATATATATATATATATATATATATGTTCTGCTTCTCTGATTAGTTCTGATTAACATGACTAATACACCTTATAAACTGTAAACCTTCACTAATCTTACCCTAGCGTGTGATTTAGGCACACCAAAAAAGCAAAGAATAAAAAAAATTGCCAACTTCATCATTTTTCTTCACCAGCTCAACCTGCAGATCAGAGTGACAGAAGGCAATTCTGGGGTCACTCATCATGTATTTTAATGATGTTTTAAAAAGTAAATTTGTTCTTAGGGCAGGTTCAGTGGCTCATTCCTGTAATCCCAGAATTTTGGGAGGCCAAGTTGGGAGAACAACTTGAGGCCAGGAGGTTGAGACTAGCCTGAGCAGCACAGTGAAACCCCATCTCTTCAAAACATGCAAAAAGTGAGCAGGTTATGGTGGTACACGCCCGTAGTCTCAGCTACTTAATAGGCTGTGGTGGGAGGATCACTCGAACCTGGGAAGTTGAGGCTGCAGTGATTTGTGATTGTGCCACTTCACTCCAGCCTAAGCAACAGAGTGAGATTCTGTCTCAGGAAGGGAGGAAGGAAGGAAAGGAGGGAGGGAGGGAAGGAAGGAGGGAGGGAAGGAAGGAGGGAGGGAAGGAAGGAGGGAGGGAAGGAAGGAGGGAGGGAAGGAAGGAGGGAGGGAAGGAAGGAAGGGGGAAATCACCCCCTGTAAGCAAGTGGGATTTGCACTGGGAGATTATAAAATATGTATTAACAAATATTTAGAGTGCACAATGTGCCTACGATTTCACTGGAAACAATCAGCCCACTAGCTGTCCTGAGTGCTTCTTTAAATTGTACTACTGGCTCGCCAAGTGCTGCCTAAATTCTCCAGTTATTTCAATTGTGCATGAAAAGAAGAATTTGCCCTGAGTACATGGACAACGAGCAGAAGCTCTTCTATTGGTATCACAGGAGACACCTGGGCCAATGTGTTTGACAGCTTGCTGCAAATCATACTTAAAGAACTGTCAGTGTGCTTGCAGAGCAATTACCTATCTTCCCATAAAACAAACCTGTGTCATTATATTCATGATATACGTATTGGTGCCACAAAAAATGTTTCCTAGGCCTAACTGTGAAAAATCCCAGCTGGCTTCAGTGTTTCACACCTGTCATTTCAGAAGTTTGTGAAGCCAAGGCAGGAAAATCACTGGAGTCTGGGAGTTTAAGGCCAGCCTGGGCAACATAGTGTGACTCTCATCTCTGCAAAAAAATTAAAAAATTAAAAAAAAAAAATAGCTGGGCATGATCTGCATGCCTGTTGTTTTAGCTACAGGCTGAGTAAGGAGGATTGCTTGAACCTGTGAGGTCAAGGCTGCAGTGAGCCGTGACTACATTACAGCCTGGGCAACAGAGCAAGGAAGAAGAAAAAGGAGAAGAAGAAGAAGGAGAAGGAGAGGAGAAAAGAGGGAGAAATATCCCTTAACATAGATGAATAGCAACCAGTCTTTTAAACTCTTTTCCTTGACTAGACCATTTTTACTTTGCAGGTCCTGTTAACTCATGAAATCTCATCTTTAGAAGGAAATGTCTCTCTTGGGTACTTTTTTGTTATGTTTTAGAATTCTTTAATATGATTTTGACATCTTAAAACTCAATGCACAAGACAATGTGTTGAATTGTCACCAATGTAGAAATAATGGTTAGCTCTTTAAATATTTTGAAATTAATTGAATTATGGAATGTTAAAGATTGCAGGCCGGGCATGGTGGCTTATGCTTGTAATCCCAGCACTTTGGGAGGCCGAGGCGGGCGGATCACGAGGTCAGGAGATCAAGACCACGGTGAAACCCCGTCTCTACTGAAAATACAAAAAATTAGCCGGGCGTGATGGCGGGCGCCTGTAGTCCCAGCTACTCGGAGAGGCTGAGGCAGGAGAATGGCGTGAACCCGGGAGGCAGAGCTTGCAGTGAGCCGAGATTGCGTCACTGCACTCCAGCCTGGGCGACAGAGTGAGACTCCGTCTAAAAAAAAAAAAAAAAAAAAAAGATTGCATCGACTGTTGACAAGACAGCATCCCTTCCTGAAGACTGACATATCTTTGCCTAAAATATATATTTAGAAAAGTTTTGAATTGATGTCTACACATCAATTAACCCACCCGACTTAAGCACTCAATGGCAAAAATAAATGAACATGAGTTAGTTCCAACAGCCCATAATCATGTTTTAAATACAGCTTTTATTTTGCATCCTAATTTCTTGTGATACTTGAATGTTCTTTTGATTTCCTGTGATTTAATTTTTTTAATGATTTAACCTTGCCCATTTGTACTCCCTGTGCTGAAAAGTATAAGTGGCACAAGATTGACAGACTATTCTGCAAACATTATATTAAGTGGAGCAAGTTTTGAGTGAACAGTGGGAATCTGAGAACTCAATGAGGCAGGTCAATTTTTAGCACAAGCTTTGCAAGCAAACAGCTATGTTCCTACCCATACGTCATGTCTCTGAAACCCAGTCTCCTCATTCCTCAAATGCATAGCCATTTTACCTGTCTCAAAATTGATTTAAATGAGGTAATGATTATTACAGCGTCTCAAAAATGGAAAAGTGCTCTGCAGTTGTAAGGTAGCATGACTTTTTTTAAAGGAAACTGACAAGTTAAGCTATTCAAGTTAATTTTAAAATACTATTTTCTTAATATATTTTCAATAAATTCTAATATTAGCACTCATTTGGTTCACAGTACTGTAACTAAAATTTGTATTTTAATATCATAGAGTAAACCTAGTATCTGTTTCTAAGTTTTTGGTTGTTGTTTGTTTTGGGAAAAGCATTAACATTGAATTTGAATTTTGGTAAATGTTAAATTCATAATAATCAACATAAGTTTAAGATTATTTATTGAATAATAGCACCCTATAGTTGAATGGAAATATACTTGTCAAATTTTGAGCACACACCACAAAATAGATTTTATTTATCTTTCCACATACACAAGAAACCAACAAAATTATCTGCAGGACAAATACAGAGAAAACAAGAGCTAGCATTATACATAATGGTGAAAGGCTGGATACTTTTCCCCTAATATCAGAAAGGGTACAAAGATTTCTGCTCTCACCACTTCTATTAAACATTATACTGGAGGTTCTAGCCAAGGTAATTATGTCAGACAAAGAAAAAAAAAGGAATAAAATAAAAGGTGTGTATACCGGCAAGGAAGAAGTAAGACAATATCTATTTGCAGATGTCATGATCTCATAAAAATAAAATTCTAAAGATACAAGATCCATATTTAGAAAGTCAGTTGAATTTCTATATGCTTCCAATGGAGAATCCAAAAACAAAATTAAGAAAAATAATTCAATTTACAATAGCAGCAAAAAATAAGATACTTAGGAGTAAATTACATAAAGTAGTATAGTGTAATACTTAGACACTGAAAACTACAAAACTTTGCTCGAAGTAGTTAAAGAAGACCTACATAAGTGGAAAGGCATCTTGTGTCCTAGGTTTGGAAGACCTGATATTGCTAAGAAGATGGTACCTAACAAGGTGGTCTCTTGAGTCACCACAGTCCCCAGAAAAATCCTAATGGACTATTTCAGAAGTAGAAAAGTTGATCAGAAAATTCACATGGAATTGCAATGCATTCTGGATAGCCAAATCATTCTTGAAAAAGAAGACCAAAGTTGAAGAACTGACACGTTCATTAATTGATGGGTGGATAAACAAAATGTGATATAGCCAAGCAATGAAATAGCTAACCACAGAAAGGAATGAAGTACTGGTACGTACTGCAACATTGATGTACCTTGAAAACATTATGCTAAGTGAAATAAGCCAGAAACAATACCGCTCTTATTTAATATATTTATGTAAATGTCTAGAACAGGCAAATCTATAGGGATCATCAATATATTAGTGTTCGCCTGAGGCTGGGGTTGTGGTGGGATAGAGCTTTAGAATGCAGGATAACAGCCAACAAATACAGTATTTATTTTGGGGATGATGAAAATATTCTAAAATAGTTTGCGATTATGGTTATTATTTTATGATGCCAAAACCCATTGAATTTTACACCTTATATGGGTGAATCATATCTGAATATCTTTACCAAAAGAAAGATACAAACCAAAAAAAAAAAAAAAATCTGTAAGTGAGAGAGTTCTGTAGCTTGAACTACTTTTTATAATTGAGTCAGCTCTTTTCACAGTGTTGATTTTTCTCCCTTGATATCCCACAGTTTATTTTCTATTAAGGGAAAGATGAGTTCTGGGACTTCTGGTGAGTCTTACTTCGCTAGAATACAGGCATCAATTCCTCTGTCCTGTATGTGGGGAAAAATTTGGGTTTGAAAGTATGGAATTCTGATTAACATAATCAATTGATAACCTGATGTTTCTGTTATTGGAAAGGGGTCCCGATCCAGACCCCAAGAGCAGGTTTGCGGATCTCATGCAAAAGAGAGTTCAGGGCAAGTCCACAATGCAAAGCCAAAGCAAGTTTGTTAAGAAAATAAAGTGGTAAAAGAATAGCTACTCCGCAGACAGTCTGGTGTTCCTGAAATAAAAGGAGGAATGTGCCCATCCTAGGTACAACACTTGTTTATATATAGGTTAACAAAAAAAAAAAAAAAAAATCATAGGGAGATGTGCTCCACTACAAGGAATTATAATAAAGGACTAATTTTCCTTATTATATTTTGCAAGAATCGATACCATTATCTTTAAAGTAAAATTAGGAATACTTCTGTTCTCAAGATAATGGGATATCCAGGATATTCCTGAAACTGGGTCCATTTAGAAAACATTATTAATCTATTCTTCACTTAATCTTAAACATCTAGAGGCTAGGAATACCTAACTGCTAATGCAGTGCAAGAAGTTCCAGTCTCATTTTTCCTAGCCATCTCTCAACATGGAGCTGCTCTTGTATGCATGTCTCTAACATTTCTAGAGTAATTACCTAGACCACAACATACAAGGTCCAGGACTTTTGTTGATACTAAGCAAGTGTGTAAACAAAGGGAAGCATCCCTATCCTCAAATCCTCAAATGCAGTCTGACCCAGTTCAGCAGATATGAGGGTGTTAAAATTTTGCCTTTTAATTTCATTTATAGTATGTTTTTGAATATAGGAACTAAATTTATCTGGGTCCATATCAATTTTTGTGGTGCACAGGGTTTCTGTCTTGCTTTCAAAGTGATCTCCACTTCAACACTATATTTGTAAAATAAACTGCTCCCTTTTAGAATTTCTAACTTAATTGTATATAAGAAAGAAAATAAACCATAGGTAAATAAGTAGAAATCTACAATACATGCATATTTAGATAGTTGAATTTGGTATATTATATGTGTATAAATATGTATATAGTTACTACATATATTATCAGATTTAGTTACGCATACATATAAGCATGAATACATATATGCATGCATACATATATATTTTATATTATATATAATAAAATGCATGTATATATAATAAAAATTCATGTATATATAATATCATATTATATACAATATATACTATATATGCATGACTATATAATATAATACTATATAGAATATATATATAAATGCATTTTTCTCTCTGATGGCCAGATCACACAACTATTTTTAAATGCATTCTGTCTTCCTCACTGATTTGCAGTGCTCCCTTTGCTATGCACCAAATTCCCTTCTGTGTGCCAATCTATTTATGGGCTGTTTGTCCTATCAATTACATTCTATGTATATTTCTGTGCTAACCCCTAGTAGCTTTAATAAATGTAGCTTTATACAGTTGGATATCTAGTTGGGCTCTTCCTCCCCCATTCCTGTTAGAATCAGTTTTCTAGTACTCAAGGAAATTCTGTTGGCATTCATATTGATATTGCCTTCAATTTATACATTAATTTAGGAAGATTGACTTCTTTACAATACAATCTTCCTTGACAAGACAAAAATAATATGTTTTTCCCCTAACTTAATTCTTACTTAATATATGCCAGTAACGTTTCAACATTTTCTCTAAATTTATATTCTACATGGCTTTTTAAGTTAGTTTTGAGGTATTTTATTTGTATTTGGCTTATTTAGTAATGCAAATGAGTTGTTTTCTGTCAGTTTATTTCCTAACAGATTATTACTTAGATGTGGGGAATATATTGAATGTGTGTGTTACATTCATAACCAACAATATTACTTTACTGACTTAACATCTCCATTCTTCCTTTCTGGTTGATTCTCTTAAGCTTTATTTACAAAATTATCCCTTCTTACAATATAATAACTCTACTTTCTTCTTTATAATTGGCACGGTATATTCCATTCCTTTCTCCCATGTATTGCATTAGATAGTAATTCTAAACTAATACTAGCCATTAATTTTGTGGGTCCTCACGAAAGCAACTAAAGAAAATGTGGTCTCTTAAAGTCTCTAAGAAGAAAATAAAACAAAGAGATTTAACTGAAACTGCCATTGCTAAATTATAACTGAGACAGTGAATGAGGTCTGACCTAACAAACTCCATGTTGCTTCTAACCCCCACGCTGTCCTTATCCACTTCTAGGCAGAGGCTGAACTAACTTCAGTAGGAACTTATTTTATTGTTTATAGTTTGAAGCAAAGACAATAACAGCCCTTTCCCAAAACAAACCCCCTTCTTGCCTGAGCACTAGACTGCCTCTGGGGGACTAACAAATTAGTCAAAATATTAAAAATCATGGTTTAGGAGTCATGTAGGCAGAGGCTGCAAGATTCACAACCTCCCCAAATTCCTTCTAGGGTTAACATCACTATTGTAAAACCTAAGATCGGAGCTTGAGATATTTCACAGACCCTGCAACCAGTGGATCAGCTGGCACCACCTAGATCCATAAACTAGCTCATTTGATCTTGTGGCCCCCACCCAGGAACTGACTCAGCAGGAAAGAACAGTTTTTAGTTCCTACTGAGAGAGGAGAAAGGAAAGAACCTGGTCAGGTAGGCAGTTAGGGTGGGTCCTCAGTTGAATTCTTTTAAACAAAAAAACAGCCTGCAGCCACAGATAAGAGAACTTGCAAGGTGGTAGTGGGGGTTGCCTAAAACATGCCCATAGCTACACAGAAAAGAAGGCCTACCCAGGTGATTTGCCAACACATACCTGCCATGGAAAATTCCATCCCCTAACACATGCACAGTATGGGGAACAAAGCAATAAGGGCCCACATGCACATTAGGAGAATGGGCGGAGCTACCAGAAGTTTGCACATTTGATCCCCACATTTTCAGGTAGTCTGATTTAAGTAATATATAATAATTAAACTCTGGTCTACTGCACAGCCAGCTCTGTGTGAGTTACTCTTTCTGTATTGCAATTCCCCTGTCTTGATAAATCCCCTCTGCCTAGGCAGCAGGCAAGAACCCATTGAGTGGTTACAAAACAAGAAGAAGCTGGTAAACACTACTAAAAGAAATGAAAGAATGGAGACTGGTAGTTCTGTCCAAGAAAGAATTTTGACACTGCAGTGCTCTTCAAGGATGTTACAAGTGGACTACCAGTGTGAGATGAGCAAACTGAAGCTTTTCATGTCCCTGATTGCCGCTCAGGGAACTCCACCTGCAGCTGGTGAACAGCAGTAGGGCAGTGTTTTCTAGGTTCCCCTAGCACCTACATGGCCTATGTCGTGGTGTTTTCTGACCCCAGAATAAAAGTGCACAACAATGATGCTCACCTTGATTACTCAGTGAAGGTGGTGTTCGTCATGTGTATCCAAAGCAAAATTACACATTTGCCTTTAGTCAGGGTTCTCCAGAGGGACAGAGCTAATAGGATAAATGTGTATATAAGGGGGAGTTTATTAAGGAGTATTGACTCACATAACAGAAGGTGAGGTCACACAATAGGCTGTCTGCAAGCTAAGGCACAAGGAAGCCAGCCTGAATCTCAAAACCTCAAAAGTAGAGAAGCTGACAGTGTAGCCTTCAGTCTGTTGTTGGAGGTCTGAGTCCAAAAGCTGAAGAACATGGAATCTGATGTTTGAGGGCAGGAAGCCTACAGCACAGGATAAAGATGTAGACTGGAAGTCTAAGCCAGTTAAGTCCTTCCATGTTTTTATTAAGGCTCTCTAGAGGGACAGAACAAATGGAATATATGTATATATAAGGTGGAGTTTATTAAGTATTTATATTAATGTATAATATATTTATATATTAATAGCATATATTAATAAATAATATATATAAAGGGGAGTTTATGAAGTATTAACTCACAGGATCACAAGGTCCCACAACAGCCCATCTGCAGGTTGAGAGCCTGCAGGCAAGGAGAGGCAGTCTGAGTTCCAAAACTGAAGAATGTGGAATTCGATGTTCAAGGATAGGAAGCATCCAGCACTGGAGGAATATGTAGGCTGGGAGCCTAGGCCAGTTTCCATTTTTCACATTTGTCTGCCTGTTTATATTCTAGCCATGCTGGTAGCTGATTAGATTGTGCCCACCCAGATTAAGGGTTCATCTGTCTTTCCCAGACGACTGACTCAAATATTAATCTCCTTTGGCAACACCCTTACAGACACACTCACGAACAATACTTTGTATCCCTGTATCCAATCAAGTTGACATTTCAATATGCGCTTGTTGTTTCTTATTTCACTCAATGATTTATAATCCATTAGTATCATTAGTTGTTTTGATACTCAAGCTGTCCCCAAAATTGCCAGTGGTAGCTTCTCCAAATTGGCTTCAGTGTCTTTTGCTGTAATTTCATGACTCTTGAACATTTTTTATATGTTGTATTCCTGATTAGTATCTTACACTGCTCCTGACTCAGTCTGGGATTCTGCAATTTTTCCAAGAAGCCCTGGAATCTATAAATGAATAATGATGTGTAGAAGCCAAACTCTGGATCCACAACATGCTTATTAACATTGGAGTGTCCTCATGCCCACAGTCTCTCAGTGAATAAAATAGGCACGCATATACATGGCGGGGGCCATGGCTCTTCATCCCCAAAATATTTGCTGAAAATCACTGACATGAGGCAGACTGATTAACAGGAGAAAAGGCATACCAATTTATTTAATGTGTATACACTGGAGCCTTCCGATTGAAGACCCAACCTCCCAATCAGGTCCAAAAACTTATATGCCACCCTGGGTTAGAGAAAGGATCAGGACTTGGATCCTGGTAAAACAGGTGATGGGATGGAGAGAAGAAAAATTCTATTGAGGGAGAATAATTTCTATTCTAGGGAGAAAAGAATTTCTAGGGAGAATGACAGGAGGAGATCAGAGATTAACTTCTGAAGAGTTCTCTTTGGAGTTAAAATGATCCTAGGAAGACACTCATTATAGTGGTAAAAAGGTCTGCTCAGGTGTGGGGTCACATTTTGGTCTTTCTGAAGCAGATAATGAGATAACAGAGGAAGGAAGAAAAAACAGTCGTTCTCCTTTAGGGTCCTGGGTATTTGTCAGATAAGGAAACTTCAGCTTCTCTGAGAAGGTTAGGGGAGGATATCACAGAGACTTTGAGGCTTCTTTAGCTCAGCACATCAAAATGCAGTATTTGGGAATATTGGGTTCTGAACCCCAGCAACACATACCTATATTTATTTTCTTTATCTCTCAAAAAGGCTACCTTAAAGACTATTACTTGATGCTAATACCTCCAATTCTATATCCATACCCATTGTGTTCATTCTGGTTTTCTATGTTCTTAATTGTAATTTGCTTATCTGGCCAAAATTTGATTACCATTATTCTTAACATTTGTGCTTATTTTTATTTGCCCTTCCCCTCTATATGTATCCAAACCTCCAAACCAGCTGTCATGTCTTTCCCCTGAGACAGATGTTCACTCCAGTATGTATGTATGTATTTTTATTTCTGAGACAGAGTCTTGGTTTGTCATCCAGCCTGGAGTGAAATGGCATGACCTCAGCTCACTGTAACCTCTATCTCCTAGGTTCAAGGAATATTCATTCCTCAGTGTCAACAGTAGCTGGAACTACAGGCAGGCACCACCACACCTGGCTAATTTTTTTCTATTTTTAGTAGAGATCAGGTTTTGCCATGTTGGCCAGGCTGGTCTTCAGATTTTAACCTCAAGTGATCCTTCCACCTTGGCCTCTCAAAGTGCTGGAATTACAGGCATGAGTCACCATGCCCTGCCCGCTTGCCCATATTTAAACATAACCATCTTACACCACGCAGTCTTCCTATGTGGTCACCATCCTCACACTGACTCTGACCTCTTTTTCTGGACTACTGGGGCTCTTTCCCTTCTCCAGTGTTGACACCTGTCTTTCTCAACCCCATCCTGTAGATTTAGGACTAAATTTGTCAGAGGCATTTGAACAAGCTTGACCCCATCTTGACCACAGACTCCTGCCTCCATGCCCTGGGCATTTTTTTTTAAGAGATGGGGTTTCACTATGTTCCCCAGGCTCATCTGCAACTCCTGGCTTTGAGTGATCCTTCTGCCTAAACCTCCCAAAACACTGGGGTTACAGGTATAAGCCATGGCAGCTGGTTCCAATTTTCTATTATTGCCATGGTTTGAATGTGTTCCTAAAATCCATGTATTGGAAACCTATTCTCCAATGCAATCGTGTTGAGAAGTGGGGCTTAAGACCCCTTAAGGGTCCTGAGGCCTCCAACTTCATGAAGGAGTTAACACTACTTATAAAAGGGCTTGTGGACAGGAGTTCAGTCTCTTCTTTCTGACATTCTTTCCTTCCATCACAAGATGATGCATCATGAAGACCCTCAATAGATGAGGGTTTCTCAATCTTTGACTTCCCAGCCTCCAAGACCGTAAGAAAGAAATCTTTATTCTTGATAAATTACCTCATCTGTGGTATACTGTTACAGCACCACATAACAAATTGAGGCAATGATTGAAGATGGAAGTGTTTTACATCCCCTGGCAACAGGTTTCAATATTTCACTTGTTTATGGTTGAAATAAAGAAAATAATGCAGAATAAGCATGTCTTTATTCAAATTACATTGGTCAGAAATGACAAATAAGTGCTATTTGGATAAATGTAAAAATAAGCGGTACATATACACCATGGAATACTCTCCAGCCATTAAAAGAAATGAGATGATGTCCTTTGCAGGGACATGAATGGAGCTGGAAGCTATTATCCTCAGCACACTAACACAGGAACAGAAAACCAAACACCGCCATGTTCTCACTCATAAGTAGGAGCTGAACACATGGACGCAGGGAGAAAAACATCACACCCTGGGGCCTGTCGGTTGGGCCTGGGGAGGAAGAGCATCAGGATAAACAGCTTATGCATGTGGGGCTGCATACCCAGGTGATTGGCTGATAGATGCAGCAGACCACAATGGCATGCATTTAACCTATGTAACTAACCTGCACATTCTGCACATGTATCCTGGAACTTAAAATAAAAGTAAATTAAATTTTTTAAATGTACAAATTCATTTTGAATACACCTAAGCACTCACTAAAAATAGCACCAAGAGAATGACAGGTTCCTAGCACAAGCCATGATGCTGATAGCTCACACTCACTCCTCTACTGGAAAAAAAAAAAACAAAAAAAACACAGATTTCAGTGATAAGGAAGATAACTCAAATGACCTTGTCCATTTCATTGCCAATGCAGTTTCCAATGAATGTTTCCTTGAAACCAACATCATCTAGATAGTGTCAAATATGTAAACATACAAAATAAAAAGAATGTAAATGATATTTACTGGATACTCCAAAACATGCTGAGAGCTATGCTCTACCAGAGGAAAAGATGAATGGGCATTGTGCTCCAACTTTGTTTTACATAGATCCTTTGGTATCTCTCAAAAAATATTTCCTTTTCCACACAATAAAGAGATTATATGTAACCAGTCAATTTTATCTGTAGATCTTTCTAGGGATCAGAGAAAACCTTAAAGTACTAAAATTTTCAGTGCTTTCTAAAGTAAATTTGAGATTCTGAGATAACAGACATTGCCAGTAAGTAAGTCAATACTGCTTAAAACATAACAAAGGGAAATTGCCTTTGCAAAATTATAACTGAGACATTAAAACAGATGTAACTTAACTGACTTCATCTTGCTTCTAACTTCCATGCTGTTCTTGTTCCTTCCTGGCTGTAGGCTGAACTTACTTTGGGAGAAATTTAGTTTATAGTTTCTTATTTAAGACAAAGACAGTAACAGCTTTTTCCCAGAGCAGACCTTCTTACCTGGGAACTACATTGCCATTGTAGGACTAACATTAGCTACAAGATTAGAAATTATGGTTTAGGAGTCATACAGCTAGAGTCTACAAGATTCTGACCCTCTCAAACTGCTCTTAAGATCAGTGCTTGAAATATTTTGCAGAACCTGCATTTGAAGGATAAGCCGGCACCACACAGATCAATAAACTGGCCCAACTGACCTTGTGGACCCTGCCCAGGAACTGACTCACCACAAGAAGACAGCTTCAACTCCCTATGATTTAATTCCTGACCCATCCATTCCCCACTCACTGGCTTCCCCCTAGTCACCAAGTTATCCTTAAAAACTCTGCTCCCTGAATTATTGGGAAGACTGATTTGAGTAATGATAAAACTCTAGTCTCCCACATAGCTGGCTCTGTGTGAATTACTCTTTCTCTATTTCAATTCCCCTGTCTCGATAAATCGGCTCTGTCTAGGCAGAGGGCAATGTGAACTCATTGGGTGGTTACAAGACCTGGTAAAAAGTCAAGAATAAAATGAAGAAAGATGATGTCAAGTACTGAAAGTTTGTGTCTTCCCCGCTGCCCCAAATTTATATGGTGAAGCCTTAATTCCTATTGCAATGGTATCAGAGGTGGAGACTTTGGGGGGTAAGCCATGAGTGCAGAGTTTTCATCATGGGATTAGTGGCCTTATAAGAAGAAAGAAGAGAGAAATGATGAATCTCTGTCTACCATGTGAGGATACAGCAAGAAGACACCTGTCTGCAGGCTAGGAAGAGAGCCTTCACCACACAGTGGATTTGCTGGTGCCCTGACCTTAGACTTCCCAGCCTCCAATCAGTGTGAGAAATGAATTTCTGCTGTTTAAGCCACACAGTATTCTGCTGGATCAGGCCGATCTAAGTCAAATGAAAAACAGGGGAGAGAAAGACACGGACCACACAGATCAGGCCTAGGCTGATACCACATGGACCGCATTTCTGCCGCGAGCCACTACGAATCCTCAGATTCACCTCCGCGACTGTTGACAGTTTTTTCTCACCTTTAGTCGACTGTGGGTGCAATGCTATGGGTTACTATTCTAGTTGTTTGTGGCATAAAAGTCATTTACTAAAAGTTTATCATCTACTTCATGGGAATTTAGCTAAAAGTTTCATGGCAGAGTAGAATACTAGAATATGTCTTACTTTGCACAGCATAGTTCTCAGACGTGGTGCTACTGTTGGAAGGAACATGGGCAGTGTGGCACACAGAACAGCGAACTGTTGGAAGGAATATTATCCTCTCTAATAAAATAAGTAAGGGAGAGGAGAATTTCGCCTACCTTACAAGAGCCTTGCCTTCCATGTGCATGGTGTGTTGTCGAAATTGAGTATAAGCCCTCAGACCAGTAGCAATTTGAAGGGACATAGAGCTTGGAAAATGAAAAGAAAGAAGCCCATTTCTCAAAATCAAGGGAGATTCTTAAGGGCTGTCAAAAGAGGGCAGCTCCATCTCTCAAAACAGGGGGAAATTCTCAGGTTCCAAACTTAGTAAACACATTTTAGGCAGACTCAAAGAAATCAGAATCCAGGTACAACTTCCCAGGAGCTGGGTGACTTCTCCGTTGTTTTTGTATTTGCAATGTGTGTGTACTGATATCTATTTTACAAAGTACTTGTGAGGATTGCAATAGAGAATACATGAAAAACTTCTGATACATTTCAATGGCTCTGAAAGTGGTCATGCTTCTTCCTCTGGCATGCTGAAACTTAGTTCAGAAATGTTGATTTGTTTCAAAACTATTCTTAGAAGTGGCATAACATAATTTCATAATAGTAAGTGGATTTTGAAACAAAAAATTCCAGTGACTCGGCCATAACTTTGTACATATTCTGCAAACATCAGGCTTTATATATCTTGCCTCATTCCACATTTTACCTCACTCAAAGAGGTTCTTATTCAATAGTTAATGGATTGAAGAGATATATTGAATCATTATTCTTTAAAATGCACTGAGATAATGTTCTGGGCACTGAAAGAAGGCTGGTGAAAGGTAGTTTTCTACCTTTAAGTAGCTTAAAATAGACTGGGGAATTACGTTATGTGAAGAGTAATCAGAAATACTTAGGGGAACACCTAACGTGGTGGTCTGGGAACATCCCTTAGAATAATAGGGATGGTCTTCTGAGAGATACGTATACGTTGAAAAGATACTTATACGTAGATGAGGATGGACATGGGGGATTTGAGGAAAGGGAAGCATAACCCAGAAAGCCAATATCCCATGCCACAGGCTGAGAAAGAAGGGATCCTAGTGTACTTTTAGAACTAGGTGGTTAATCCCTGCTAAAAACCCAAGTAAAAAGCAAAAAGCCACAACAGTTGAAGCTAGAGAGATAAGTAGTAGAATGAGTTAGGGTTGGGGTAGGAGAACAGCAAATATTTAGACACAAATCCAAAACATTTGACAAAGGTTGCAATTCCTACAGACACACATGGAAGCATTCTCAATGGATTCATTTGAGTGACACAAAGAAAAACCGTTTGAAAATGATTGCTTTCTTATTAAATATAGAATTTATTGGCCTCTGTGGGAAAAATAGTAGGCATGGAAGGAATTGGCTGAGGTGAGTAAATAACGGGCTCAAGTTCAGAAAGCATTTGGATTTTAGAACTGTTATCACAAGAAAAAAGAAGATCTGATTTGAACTCTTCATAAGGAAAAATTAAACCTGAAGAGATCAATGCAGCAATATGCAAGGCGATTGAAGATTGCAGATATCAAGGTGAAGAAAATGCATGGAGCTGTTTTTTAAAGAGAAGATAATGTATTAGATTTCTTGATGCTGCAATTCCCTGGAGAGTATCACTGTAAGCTACAAAGTGTAGCTATGGACAAAGGAAATGAAGACCAGTGAAGGAGAGAAGTAAATACTGAGGACATCAGAGAAAAAACTTTCTTAAGCTGAGAAAATAATTGAGTTTGGTGACTAAGAGGGCTTTCCAATAATGTCGTAGAAGCAGGAAACAATCATATACATGCATTAAAGCAGGAAATATAAGTGACCTAAAAAATTGAAGGAAAAATATAGCTTATCCTTGTGGGTTTTCCACTAAAAAAATGCCATAAGATGATTTAAAAATTATACAGAGTTTTTAAGGAAAATGGTTGCAGGGCATCATTTGTAAGCATAGTTCATTTCCTCTCTGAAGGAAAAGCAAAGTAAATCATAGTGGGAAAGGGTCAATAATTTAAGTATGTATTGTGGATACATGTTTGAATATGTCACATTACATCAACTGAATGGATTATTATGTATTTTATATAAATAAACATTGTGCAAAGCATGTAGAAATTTAGGAAATACAATGTACCATATTAAGTATTAACTAGTAAAATATAATTTGATATGAATATGATAGCAATGCACAAAATATACCTGAAAAAATTAGGATGAAATATAGCCACACGTTACTAGTAACTGTCTTTGGGGGAACTTAATATGATGCTTTTATTTTTTTCCCATCTTCAGTATGTGAAATGTAAACTTTTGGCCAGGTGTGGTGGCTGTCCCATGTAATCACAACAGTTTGAGGCCAGGGTGGGGAGAAGGCTTGAGCTCGGGAGTTTGAGACTAGGAAGGGTAACAATTGGAGACTTGTTTCTGGAAAAAAAATTATCCAGGTGTAGTAGTGTGAACCTGTAGTCCAAGCTACTTGGGAGGCTGAGGTAGGAGGATCACTTGACCCCAGGAGGCAGAGGTTGCAGTAAGCTGAGATTAAGCTACTATACTCCAGCCTGGAGAACAGAGCCAGACCCAGTCTCAAAGAAAAAGTGAAGTTTTCTATAGTTAACCTGCATTAATTTTGTAAAGAAAAACAAAACTTTAAAAAATAAAATAATGCATTTTCAAGGAGTTCATGGGCTAGCATGAAACCTGGACATGATCACCTGGCTGGCACTGTCAAAACTCCACAAGTGCTGATCCCTTCCTTTGTGTTTCTACTTTCCAGCCTCTACCTGTGTGTTAACCTTTCTGCGTGGCATCACAGTCTTTTATTTTTCCCCCTATCTCTTCCCTTCCTATTTACCTCATAGCTTCTGCTGCTAACTCTTAAATTTGGGCTTCCTTAGTGTGTTGAATAGCATGACCTCTAAAGTTTCTGTTTTTTCTTCCTCGTTCTGTTTTCGCATTCGAGTCAACTAATTTCTCATTGTTTAACACTTCACTTTCTCAGTGTGTTTTCTAGTTGATATTTCTAGAAGGAGCCTACCCCTAGTCTGTGTCATCTCTTCATACCAGACTGCACCTGATGTTTCTGGCCTCATTCTTCCTCTTAGGTCAGATTTCCCTCCCCTTGGTCCAATACACAGCACTAAGAGAATAAAAACAAGAACTATCTATAGTAGATCTTTCAACATGGGGTGTGGCCAGGGCAGGGAGTATGGCATGGCAGTCCTCCTCATGATTGAAAATTCATACATAAAACCATTGGCCCTGCTAATAACAGACAGTTAGTAATTGCTGTTACTCAACACAAATCATAGTTTCACTGTTTAATACATTGATCTGTAGAGGATGAAAATGAATCTTTGCCTCTATTCACATCTAATTCTCATCTCCCTTCTTGTTTTCCCTTGAAATAATGGGATGGCTTTAAGAAACCTATGTTTATTGGATACATAGGTTACTGGAAATGTTTATAATGGTACTCTGGATTGAGTAATGTACCACGTACCTGACACCCATTTAGTTATAGGAACAACCTCAGGAGGCTAGTATTATTATTACTGTGTTATATATAATGGAAGCTGAGCTTAGAAAAGTGACATGACTTACCCAGGGCCATATGGCTTACAAGTGCCTGTGTCATGCCTGGAACTCAGGCTTGGTAGCTTCTAAAGCATGACCTGCCCCTGCCTGCACCATCAGAATGCACTATGGGACTGGAACAGTGTCGCATCCCTGTAATCCCAGAGCTTTGAAAGGCCAAAGTGGGAGAATTGCATAAGGCCAGGAGTTACAGACCAGCTTGGGAAATGTACTGAGATCCCCAGTCTCTGTAAAACATAAACATAAAATATTAGCTAGTCATGGTGGCAGGCACCTGTCTGTAATTCTAGCTGCTGTGGAGGATGAGGTGGGAGGACCATTTGAGCCCAGGAGTTGGAGGTTGTGGTGAGCTATGATCACAGCACTGCACTCCAGCCTGGAGAAAGGATAAGACACTGTCTCAAAAAATAAATAGTAATAATAAAGAATGCATTGTAGAACATATATGCATATAGATGTACATATATGCATTGATGTGAGAGACAGACACAGATTAGACACTTCTAAATTTTCTGGGGAGTTCTGATCACAAAAAATGAATTTGCTAATGCCTTTCCTAGAGAAAAAAGATGCATAATTTGAATCTAGCACAGAGATAAAGAGACAACAGAGCCTTATCATGAGTTTCAAGTATGGGATGAGTGGTAGTTGTCAACTGGCATTTGTATAGGTACAGATTCCTTTCCATCTCTTTGCACACCTTTGTCTGTGCTCATAAAAGTGGAGTTTGTATTATAAATACATGTCTCTGGCTTTTAATCTTCATCATTTCATCTTCACTCTTCCAAATGCCCTACATATATACACATGCCTTATTATGCCAATGATGAAACAAAACCAAGATGTAACTGAAAGCCATGATCACCTAAAAAATAAGTACTTCAACTTCAGTCATTGTAGACAGTGTTCATGAACAACTTGATGAGCACATATGGGTGGGTATAGCTATACTGAATGCAATTGAGTTTCCCAAGTTTAAGATGCACACCTAGGAATTTGAGATTATGCCCTATGTGCACATAAACTGCTAAGGAAAGAAATCAAACACAATTATCCAAATAATTTGAAAGAAACATAAAAGTTTTTGCCAGAAATTGTAGCTTCATTTTTTGACAGTGGCATATTTTGTCGCTAATTAAAATCAAGAAACATGGTGGCATTTTTTTCTACAAGTGGCCTGGATTCACTATAAAATGTGTTCTTTAACAGGAAGTGAAAATTTATGTAATCTCAAAGAGCGGGAGGATGCAAAAGTTTATCTTGAGTTCTAATACCTTGTCTACCACTCACAAAGGTGCAACCCTGAAGAAGCTCAATAAGCAGTGAGAGTCCTATTTTCTCTGTAATTGTAACAGAAGAATAACATTGCTTTTGGCATTGCTAACCTGCCTGCTTACTAAACAAAAATGGATTGAAGATTGTTTATATAAATAAACACAATATAAACTTAGCTATACTTCATAAATTGAAAGACAACTATTTCACTGTAGAAGAAGGCAGGCTGTGCTGCACATTGAAACTGTTCTAATGTTGTTTTGTTTTCTCCTCCAACTAAGATATTCTTGTTGGTGCAAATCCCTGGAAAACTATCAAGGATCTTGCAAAGGTAGGCATTATTACCATTCCACTTCACTTAGATTATTTCTATTTGTTTTTTTTTTATTTCTTAGAGTACAACTAATTTTATAGATAAAAAATATATAAATTATTTTTGTTCCTGACAGTGTACAGTGAGAATATTCCAGTGCAATTAATGTCTGCCCCAAAGCATTAGCAATTATTAAAAAAAAAAATTCTGTGTCAAGAAGTTACTGCCTGTTCCACTGCCTGCAGCTGTGTCCCTGTGGGATTTTTCATACTGCTCTGTTCTCTCTGCACTACTTCAGTCCTTATGTGATCACAGCTCACTCTCCTTTATTCCCAAAAACACCTCCACAACAAAGCTGCTATGTGGAACCAGACTTAGCATCAAAATATGCAACAACCTCTTTCCTCCCACATTCCCTTGGGTTATAGAAAAGTGAAGGGAATGTTACTCTTACCTTCACAAAGAGACAGAGATGGAGAGCCTACAAACTTGTAACTTGCCTTAAACACTCTGAAGAGGACAAGGCCTTCCAAGGAGAAATGCGATATGCGACTGAGGGGAGAAGGCCAGGCTTTACAACAGCAAATTCAACAATATCAGCTAAAATGTTAAACAATTTTTATAGGTCCAATGTTCATGACCATATCAACCTGAAAGAGCTGCAAGTCCCTCTAAGGAAAATTTTTGAAAGATTTTGAAATGGAATTGGTGTCCTAACCATCTCATGCATCTGGCTTATTTCTGCCTCCACGGAACTTGACCAGGCTATTTACAACTTTCTAAGTTATAGAACCATGATAGTAAAGCAAATAATTTCTGTCTGAAGTGATACAAATGGTTTACGATGGGATGCCACTGTTTTTCACCATGTAAATTTTGCCAGTGAGACATTTTTTGGATGTGTCAACTTGGCCACAGTATGCAACAGGAAACAAATACTAGCAGCTGGTCATTTATGCAATCATTTATAGATTCATTTTAGCTTTCTTTATTGGGCCAAAAATATGCAAACCAATTGCCTATTATACCAATTCCCTCATTAACTAATAAGTGAAATAAGATATTTAGCACATGTTTACTTTATATCTTCAGAAGAGTCTGGAATTTATCTTTTTAAAAATTTTAATATCCCTAGGATTCCAGACACAAAGGAAGTTTTCACCTACTCCTGGTTTCTCAACAGACCTCTTTATACTCTCAAGAGAAAGCTTGAAATCAGGCCAGGAGATACAAGACAGCCCAACTCAATAATGCAGGCTTGCCATGCATGGTGACTCACACCTAGAATCACAAGCCCTCTGGGAGGCAGAAGTGGGAGGATCACTTCAGCCAGGAGTTCAAAACCAGCCTGAGCAGCACAAGACCTTGTATTTCCAGCTACTTGGGAGGCTGAGGTGGGAAGATGCTTGAACCTAGGAGTTCCAGGCTACAGTGAGTTCTGATTATGCTGGTGCCCACTGCACTCCAGGCTGGTGACAGAGTGATAATCTGTCTCTTAAAAAAAAAAAAAAAAAAATGGCTAGGTACAGTGGCTCACATGTGTAATCCCGGCACTTCGGGAGGCTGATGGGGGCAGATCATGAAGTCAAGACAATGATACCACTGTGGCCAACTGGGTGAAACCTTGTCTCTATGAAAAACATAAAAATTAGTGGGGTGTGGCGGCATGCACCTGCAGTCCCAACTACTCAGGATGCTGAGATAGGAGAATCATTTGAATCCAGGAGACAGACATTGTAGTGAGCCGAGATCATGCCACTGTACTCCAGCCTGGGTGACAGAGCTAGACAATGTCAAAAAAAAGAAAAGGTGCAAGCCTGAAAATGACCCCCGTTTCACTGTCAAAAACAAGTGCAGTCATTTCACCAATTAAAAAAAACACAAAGTCCCACCAGGATGATTAATATTGATTGAGGGTCAACTTGATTGGATTGAAGGATGTAAAGTATTGATCCTGGGTGTGTCTGCGAAGGTGTCACCAAAGGAGATGAGCATTTGAGTCAGTGGACTGGGAGAGGCAGACCCGATCTCAATCTGAGTGG
Organism: Hylobates moloch; assembly: GCF_009828535.3. Lineage (NCBI taxonomy): Eukaryota > Metazoa > Chordata > Mammalia > Primates > Hylobatidae > Hylobates > Hylobates moloch. The sequence continues at coordinate 1,284,863 of NW_026652300.1, forward strand.
CCAGTATGACCAGAATAAAAAGCAGACAGGAGAATGGGAAATACTCTATTGTCTGAGTCTTCCTGCCTTTCATTTTATCCCCATGGTAGATGCTTCCTGCCCTTGAGCATCAGACTCCAAGTTTTTCAGCTTTTGGACTCTTGGACTTACTCTAGTGGTTTTCCAGGGGCTCTCTGGCCTTCAGCCACAGACTGAAGGCTGCACTGTTGGCTTCCACACTTTTGAGGTTTAGGGACTTGGCCCCTCAGCTTGCAGATTACCTGTTGTCGGACCTCATCTTGCGATCGTTTGAGTCAATTATCCTAATAAACTCCCCTTCATAAATTAATCTATCATATTAGTACTGTCCCTCTAGGGACCCCTGACTAATATACTTACAAATACCTGACTCCTTCAATCATTGGAAGCAAAGACTTAAATCACTGAAAAGAGATGCAGCAAATCATATCAACCCCATGGCCCAGGCAAAGACCCTTCCTTAATAGCCAGGGCAAGGATAGAAGAAAAATCCTCTAATTTTAGAAAAGGAACAGAGAACTAATCTGGCCCCAGGATCTTATCCTAATATCAAGCAGTTCTCTGCTACCACTACGGAAAAGACCATTAATTGCCTCCCACCATAGCCAACCATAGATTCTTCCCTTAGTTTGGCTGTTGTGGAAGGGAGAAAGTCTCATGTCCCTTCTTTGAGAACAGAGGACTAGCCTCAATCCAAGACTGGATTCGGAAAACAGAACCTACTCTTTTATGCCATCCCCATCAACAGCAGAGCAGAAACTATGAAGCAACTGGAATGAGCTGCTAGGGAAGGTGGGAGAGCACAAAGGGATGCCTACCCTGTAAGATGCAGTGGGCAGAGAAACCAAAACCTGAGGGGAGAACAGAAACAATGAGAAAACCATGCTTGGTTTTTAATGCTTGCTTGATGCCATCTGAAAATTAATTAATTAGATATATAAAAAATTTATATAAACATATTAGAGATTGATAGATGATAGACAGATAGATACATAGATAGATAGATAGATACATAGATAGAGTCTGATTCTGTTGCCTAAGCTGGAGGGCAATTGTTGGGATAATAGATCACTATAGCCTCAAACTCCTAGGCTCAAGGAATCCTCCGACCCCAGCCTGCTGAATAGTTAGAACTACAAGCCCAAGTCACCATGCCCAGCTTATTTTTTATTTTTACTTTTGCAGAGATGGGGTCTTGCTCTGCTGACCAGGCTAATACTATTTTTGAAACACAGGCTCAGCCTTCTCATTATGTACTGAGCCAGGGCAAGACAGAGTTGATGCTGGTTTTCTGCTACTTTGCATGCAAATGCCAACATTCAACTCATTTGAACAGAAATTCTATAATGTGTTTTCAGAAACCCTTAGTAAACACAAGACCCTTTCAAGGAGTTGTTAGGGTCCAAACCCTTTTTTTTCTTTTTTTTTTTTTTTTTTTTTTTT
>NW_026652300.1:1286333-1322134 GCF_009828535.3 Hylobates moloch
TTTCACCAATTAAAAAAAACACAAAGTCCCACCAGGATGATTAATATTGATTGAGGGTCAACTTGATTGGATTGAAGGATGTAAAGTATTGATCCTGGGTGTGTCTGCGAAGGTGTCACCAAAGGAGATGAGCATTTGAGTCAGTGGACTGGGAGAGGCAGACCCGATCTCAATCTGAGTGGCCAGTATGACCAGAATAAAAAGCAGACAGGAGAATGGGAAATACTCTATTGTCTGAGTCTTCCTGCCTTTCATTTTATCCCCATGGTAGATGCTTCCTGCCCTTGAGCATCAGACTCCAAGTTTTTCAGCTTTTGGACTCTTGGACTTACTCTAGTGGTTTTCCAGGGGCTCTCTGGCCTTCAGCCACAGACTGAAGGCTGCACTGTTGGCTTCCACACTTTTGAGGTTTAGGGACTTGGCCCCTCAGCTTGCAGATTACCTGTTGTCGGACCTCATCTTGCGATCGTTTGAGTCAATTATCCTAATAAACTCCCCTTCATAAATTAATCTATCATATTAGTACTGTCCCTCTAGGGACCCCTGACTAATATACTTACAAATACCTGACTCCTTCAATCATTGGAAGCAAAGACTTAAATCACTGAAAAGAGATGCAGCAAATCATATCAACCCCATGGCCCAGGCAAAGACCCTTCCTTAATAGCCAGGGCAAGGATAGAAGAAAAATCCTCTAATTTTAGAAAAGGAACAGAGAACTAATCTGGCCCCAGGATCTTATCCTAATATCAAGCAGTTCTCTGCTACCACTACGGAAAAGACCATTAATTGCCTCCCACCATAGCCAACCATAGATTCTTCCCTTAGTTTGGCTGTTGTGGAAGGGAGAAAGTCTCATGTCCCTTCTTTGAGAACAGAGGACTAGCCTCAATCCAAGACTGGATTCGGAAAACAGAACCTACTCTTTTATGCCATCCCCATCAACAGCAGAGCAGAAACTATGAAGCAACTGGAATGAGCTGCTAGGGAAGGTGGGAGAGCACAAAGGGATGCCTACCCTGTAAGATGCAGTGGGCAGAGAAACCAAAACCTGAGGGGAGAACAGAAACAATGAGAAAACCATGCTTGGTTTTTAATGCTTGCTTGATGCCATCTGAAAATTAATTAATTAGATATATAAAAAATTTATATAAACATATTAGAGATTGATAGATGATAGACAGATAGATACATAGATAGATAGATAGATACATAGATAGAGTCTGATTCTGTTGCCTAAGCTGGAGGGCAATTGTTGGGATAATAGATCACTATAGCCTCAAACTCCTAGGCTCAAGGAATCCTCCGACCCCAGCCTGCTGAATAGTTAGAACTACAAGCCCAAGTCACCATGCCCAGCTTATTTTTTATTTTTACTTTTGCAGAGATGGGGTCTTGCTCTGCTGACCAGGCTAATACTATTTTTGAAACACAGGCTCAGCCTTCTCATTATGTACTGAGCCAGGGCAAGACAGAGTTGATGCTGGTTTTCTGCTACTTTGCATGCAAATGCCAACATTCAACTCATTTGAACAGAAATTCTATAATGTGTTTTCAGAAACCCTTAGTAAACACAAGACCCTTTCAAGGAGTTGTTAGGGTCCAAACCCTTTTTTTTCTTTTTTTTTTTTTTTTTTTTTGTAAGAGTATCGCTCTGTCGCCCAGTCTGGAGTGCAGTGGCGCAATCTCGGCTCACTGCAAGCTCCGCCTGCCGGGTTCACGCCATTCTCCTGCCTCAGCCTCTCCGAGTAGCTGGGACTACAGGTGCCCGCCACCACCCCCGGCTAATTTTTTTTGTATTTTTAGTAGAGACAGGTTTTCACCGTGGTCTCGATCTCCTGACCTCGTGATCCGCCCGCCTTGGCCTCCCAAAGTACTGGAATTACACCAAACCCTTTTCTTAATACCCCTAGACAGTGTTGTTTTTTTCCACCCCCCTCCCTCATTCCTTCCTGAGTTAATAGTAAAGTTTTCCAGAGGCTACATGACATGCAGTATTACGGCAGATTGAATGCAGAAGCAGATATATCAGAAAATCTTTCTGTCTTTGATTAAGCCCACTAAAAAGATTAGTGAAAAACCATTTGGTCTTACTCCCTGGTTTTTAAAAATTGTTATTTTTAATAAAAATATTTCTATATTAACCATGCAAAGAGATTATTATATATACATTTAATAAAATAATGAATACCTTGTGTTTTTACATTTTTGTTTCTACTTTAATAAATATAACCTACATTATACATGTTATTTGAGATCCTCAGTCATTTGTAAGAGGGTAACATGGCCTTAAAACCAAACATTTGGAAGAGTGCTGAGTCAAAGCAGATAGTCGGCTAAACTGCTACTACAACATACATTTGACAAAGGTTAAAACACTTTTTCCCTGAGCTGATTTGTGTTGACTTGAGAATCTATGCATGAACCTTGACTTGACCTTGAGGAAGACCTCTGCCCTTCTTTGCTAAGGATACTCCATCCTTTTTAAATTTTAAAGACCTAAATGACATGTTACAGAGATTTCAGGACGTTTAACTGCTTCTCTTCCATGGTGACTGAAGATGACAATAACATATTAAGAGATGGTGGGGAAAGATGACAATAATATAAGAGAAAGTATGATTGAAAGGAAATGTATATATACTAGGAAAAATAGAACACGATTTTATATGTGCATAAATGTACATGTTCTGTGGTATAGTAAGATAATTACAGGTGTGGAATTGATAAGCTATAGGAAAATTCTATTTTCACTGAGTTTTAGTGAGTAGGATGCATGCTAGTTATTGTATCAAATAACTCTGCATCTCACAGCAACAAATGTTTCCTTCTCCTGTATACAGAGTTGTCCCTGGTCAAATGGTCCTGGGTGGCTTTTCTCTACAGCAGGTATTTTAATGTGTACACGATTCATCAGGTGGTCTTGTCTCAATGCAGATTCTGATTCAGCAGCTCTAGGATGAGATTGGGACTCTGCATTTTAATATTTTATATTTTTTATTTGTGCATATTTATGGGGTACCTGAGAAATTTTGTTACAGGTATACAACACATAGACATCACGTCGGATATTCAGGGTGTTCATCATTCTGCTGCACACATTTTTGCTGAGTAGAGTTACCCTACTCTGTTATCAAGATTCAAATTTATTCCTTCTATCTTACTGTCTGTATGTCCTATTTAGCCCATGTCTCTTCATCCCCTCTCCTCTCATGCATCCATCTCAGTCTCTGTATCTGCTTTTCCACTCTCTTCTACCATGGGTTCAAATTTTTTAGCTCCCGCATGTGAGTGAAAACATTCATTATTTGTCTTTTTTCTCCTGGCTTGTTTCACCTAATAAAGACCTCCAGGTAAACCTATGTTGCTGCCAAGAGACACAATTTCATTCTTTTTTATGGCTTAATAGTATTCCATTATGTCTATTTTCTTTATCCATTAATCTGTTTGTGGACACGTAGGTTGATTCCATATGTTTGCCATTATGAGCAGTGCTATTATCAACATGCAAGCACAGGTACTTCTTTGACATATTGACTTCTTTTTGAGGAGGCATGTAGATACCCTGTAGTGGGATTGTGGGATCAATGATAATTCTATTTTTATTTTATTTTTTTGTTGTTTTTTTAGATGGAGTCTCACTCTGTTGCCCAGGCTGGAGTGCAGTGGTGTGATCTTGGTTCACTGCAGCCTGTGCCACTGTGGTTCAAGTGATCATCCTGCCTCAGCCTCCCAAGTGGCTGGGACTACAGGTGTGTGCCACCATGTCTGGCTATTTCTTTCTATTTTTAGTAGAGGTGGGGTTTCACCGTGTTAGCCAGGATAGTCTTGATCTCCTGATGTAATGAACTGCCTGTCTCGGCCTCCTTTAGTGCTGGAATTACAGGCATGAGCCACCATACCTGACCTTTTTAGATTTTTTTTTTTTTTTAAATAAACCTCTGTACTGTTTTATGTAGTGGCTGAACTAGTTTATTTTTCTACCAACAGTTGATAAGAATTCACTTTCTCTGCATTCTCATCAACACCTGTTCTTTTTCTTTTTTTATTTTTACTTTTTACTTTTTGAGAAGAGGTCTCACTCTATCACCAGGCAGGAGTGCAGTGGCACAGTCTCAGCTCACTGTAGCCTCGGCCTCCCAGGCTGAAGTGATTCTCCTTCTTCAGCCTCACAAGTAGCTGAAACTACATGTGCAGGCCACCTCACCTGGCTAATTTTTTGTATTGTAATAGAGATAGTGTTTTACCATGTTGGCCAGGACGACCTTGAACTCCTGACCTCAGTGATCTGCCCACCTTGGCTTCCCAAAGTGCTGGTATCTCACATATAAGCCACTGCTCCTAGTCTGTTATTTTTCATTTTTAATTAAATGCCATTTTGACTTAGGTAAGTTTAGATGAAAAAAATGCTCACTATCACTAATCATCATAGAGACTGCATTTTTATGAGCCCTGAGATGATACTTCATGCTACTGGCTCCTGGACCAGGCTTTGGTGAGACTATGAGCCCAAACGCAGGGGGCTTTGGTCAAAATGGTCTTTCCCCCTGTGTCCACAGGAAGAAGACCTGAGGTTGGTAAATACCTATCCAGTTTCTGCCATACATAAATATTGAGCTATTACTATGTGTGTATTTAGGATGTTTTGTTTCAGTTTAGATGTGTTAGTGCATTTAGCTTTGAAATGACCTTTTTGTTAATTTGTAAATGTTTTATATTTTAATGTTGGTAGTTCAAGGAAAATAGAGTAAAATGTTACTATACTTATGTTACATCAGCCTGGCAGGAAGTCACTCCAAGTCCATAAAATTTTCCAATTTTCAACTATGTAGGAAAAAATGTATATGGTAGTCCATTTCCAAGAGAAAGTGCCTTGAATAGGCTTATAGGCTTGGGCCTGCAAACTATGGAAGAACAGCATACACTACACCCCTGCTTTAATAGCGGTGCCTTCTTGTTGGGGGTCCCCTTAGTTACCCTCACCCAAACCAAAGAGTTTAGTCTAGAATGAAAGTTTACTGGCCTGCAAAATAGCTCACTTTGTCTATTCTTTTCAGCTTGCCTGACTATCTGGGTCATAATTCAACTATGCGAGGAGCCCAGACCTGACCATGACTGCAATGCATTATGGGCTGCACCAAAATGCAGTGAGACAATGCTAAAGAAAACACACTTAAAAGCCCCAAGCCAACAACCAATAGGCAATGTCTGGGAAGATAGGACCCCATAGTACTCAGCCTATGAGGATCTGGAGGAGGGACTTGAGTACTAAGGGATAAATTGCTTGTTGTAAATGTACGGGCTGTGGCTGCCTACCAGATACCCGATCCTGCAAGGGAGTCATTAACAGTCTCGCTTCCACTGTTCTTGTCTCTGAGTCCATTTCCTGGATTTGGATAGATAAGTGTGTTTCTCACTAGCGTGGCCGGAAAAATTTTTCTAAAAAGTCCGTGTTTCATCCCAGTGCCAAGAACTAGGTACTTAGGTGCCTAGGATGCAAAAGAAACAAGCCCAATGAATTTGAATGGCCACATGAAAAAAGTCTCTTAATTCATTTTGTATGACTGACTAAACATGGTTGTATTTTCTAAAATGTAAAAATTAAAATAGATGGTCTCAAAAGAAAGTTGATTACAATTAAATTTATTTAAATAAATTTTAAGTAATTTACATTTATTTTTCTATCAAGGCAACAAAGGATTTGATTAAAATTTTGTCTACTTTGCTATCTGCTATTTTATGCTATTACTATCCCCTTGGATAGTTCTCTTTTATTATTCCTTAAAGGAAAATTGCAAAGATAATACATGGGTAAAGCTGAATAACTAGGCAGTTTTACAACTGTTACACTTTGACAAAATTTTGAGTCAGAAACAAAAGTTGAGTTTTGAGAGAAAAAATGTTAAATTGTACACCCAGTGCTGATTATGGCTGATCACTACTTGGGAGGATATATAGAAAAACACATTCTTTTGGTAAACGGAAGGTTTCTGAATTGTTGACCCCATCACAGATTCCTATACTTCTTTGATACCTTTATCATAATATAGAAACCACATGGTCCTCAATGGCTGACCAGAGTATACTATTTCTGCATCTACATGAGGTTATTATGGAATGCGGTCTAAATCAAATGGGAAGAGAAGTCATACCACATGGGAGAATTCAATAGCCCCTAACTGTGGCATCAATCTCCATATGCCATGGAGGCACTGTTTCTTGAGCAACGACTGCATCTCTGTAGAAACTCAGACTTGTGGGAGAAAGTGCATAGGCATTGAAAAGGCAAAATATACTTCTTATATTCTGATATATATAGGTAAATAGACACAGGAATATTATTTAAAAGTCCATAGAACTGTCCAGGCACGGTGTCTCATGACTGTAATCCTAACATTTTGGGAGGACAAGGTGGGTGGATCACGAGGTCAGGAGTTCAAGACCAGCCTGGCCAACATGGTGAAACCCCATCTCTACTAAACATAAAAAAATGAGCTGGGTGTGGTGGTGAGCACCTGTAATCCTAGTTATTCAGTAGCCCCAGGCAGGAGAATCACTTGAACCCAGGAGGCAGAGGTTGCGGTGAGTCGAGATCACATCATTGCACTCCAGCCTTGGCAATAGGGTGAGACTCTAACTTAAAAAAAAAAAAAATGCTATAGAACTATAGCAGACCCATTTTCCCTTCTTGTAGAAGTGTTCTCTTAAGGAATCTAAGGATGGTAATTGTGAAGGGGGAGGGTGTTTTACAGAACGTTTATAAAAAGGCAAATGTCAAAATCATTTAACAAAAATAAACTTAAAAACCAGGCACAGTGCATACACCGGTAATCCCAGCACTTTGGGAAGCCAAGGCAGGTGGATTGCTTGAGCCCAGGAGTCTGAGACTGGACTGGGCAACATATCAAAACTCCTTCTCTCAAAAAAAAATTTTTTTTAATAAGCCAGGTATTTTGGTATGTTCCTGTGGCCCCTGCTGCTCTAGAAACTGAGGCAAGAGAATCGCTTCAGCGCCGGAGGTCGAGGCTGAAATAAGCTATGATCACAGTGCTGTACTCTAGCCTGGGCAACAAAGAAAGACTCTGCCTCTAAAAAAGAATAATAAATTTAAGGAGTGAGTGGACAGATTGAATTTACCTGAAGTTAGGGTCTTTGACTATTCAGAAATAAAATGTTTCCAACCAAAATTGAGTTTCAAAATGTAGCTATCATGATAAATAAAAAAAAAGTGATTTCCTTTCTACTATACATATCTTAAAGAGGAGCATTTTTATTTCTTGGTAATACTTTTTACTGAAAAGGTGAAAAGGAAGCAAATGTTGTTGATACAAAGAATTAAAGATAGCTCATGTCATTCCATCTCCCATGAAGAAAATAAATAGTAAAAATGAGAGGGAAATGCTGCTGTTTTTTAATCCACAGGAAAGTGTCTGATATGGTTTGGATGTGTCCCCACCCAAATCTCATCTTGAATTGTAGCTCCTATAATCCTTATGTGTTATGGGAGGGACCCAGTGACAGGTAATTGAATCATGGGGTAGTTTTTCCTGTGCTGTTCTTGTGATAGCGAATAAGCCTCATGAGATCTGGTGGTTTTATAAAGGGCAATTCCCCTGCACATGCAAACTTGCCTGCCACCATGTAAGACATATATTTTCTCCTCCTTTACTTTCCACAATGATTGTGAGGCCTCCTCAGCCACATGCAACTATGAATCCATTAAACCTCCTTTTCTTAGTAAATTACCCAGCCTTGGGTATTTCTTGATAGCAGTATAGAAATGAACGAATACAATGTCACATCACAGAAAATCACTTAAATTCCATTCTTTACTTGGATTTATTTCACTTTATCTTTGTATAAATAGACACAGTAAATTTTACTCTCTTCAAGCCCTAGTAATTTACAAGTAGACAAGTATAGTATGAATAGTATCAATGTGCTTTTAAATAAGATGGGCAGCCACTTCTCTTTTACACAATACATTCCTAAAAATCAACAATAATGTTGTATATGAGAAAATCAAATAATAACTTACCCACTAACAAGTGTACTTTAAGTCCATAAAACAAAAATTCATACTAAACTATCCCTTTCAGAAAAAGAAATCATTGATGACACTATGGCAGCATTTCATACTTACTGTTAAGTTTTGTTATTTTTCTTTAGAACAGCAGTGTAGGGCTTAAGCCCTACCTTATTGATAATAAAATAAGGTAGAGATTCTACGTTTTTCATGTCACTGAAGGATTTTTTCACTTTTTTTTTCAATCTCATTGACTTTTTGAGACATATTACATATTTCAGTTGTAGCATGCTGAGTGTTCCATTTCCTACCCCTTAAGAAATAAAATTATAGAAGAAAAATCAGTAAGATATTCAAAGAACCTTCTTAGAATCTCTGTACAAAGATGAAGAGTCAATCAAAAAGTTATCATTCACTAGCAGAGAATAGTATTCAACAGAAGCCTGTAGTTCTCCATGATCAGATGTCACAGGAAAGTAGAGTTTTGCATATTCACAAATAAGTATAGATATAAATATATATAAATACAATGATAGATACATGTGTGGATATCTAAATACTTATATGTACAATATATGTACAATACATACAGGTGTGGATATCTACATAGTTATATAATCATGCTGAGAGCTTGGAAATTCAGTTGAAGGCCAGATGGTGGATGAATTGAAACTCAAGCTTGGGAGATTGTCTTTGAGAGCATTGTCTTGAGCATAGCCAGAGATTATGGAAGACAGTGAGCTAAAGTCATGATGGTATCCTGGAATCTTGCAGACTGTGGCTTGGTCACCTTTCACCTGTGTGGACTGGGAATCTTTCGATCTTCACTGGCCCTCCATCTTATAATCTATAAAGTGAAAGTGATAGGACTGTTGTAAAAATTAAATGTGAGTTCTGTGTGAAGTCTCTTTAACATGGCAGGCATCTATTAGTGTAGACTTATCATGATTATTGCTGAGACACATTCCTTGAGAGCATACCTCACTGGGAGATGTGTAGAACAACGAAGCAGGTAGACATGTGGAGAATGGTAGGGGTGAGGATATGTAGGAGTTAAGTGTGCAAAGAAATCTAGAAATTAACCAGGATTGGAGATTTTGTAACACGAGTCCAAGGAAAAGAGAGTCAAGCCAAAACAAACCTGACAAATAATTTTTGGTAAATTCTCAAGGACTTAATATCTATTTTTAGAAAAAGTATTACATTTTAGGAGAACCACTGGTTATAGTAATGGCATAATCAAAGGAATTAAATAAAATGTTAAAGGTAATAGAAATTTCAGTCATTTGTATAGCTAAAACAATAACTTTATCATTACATCAACATTATCAACATCATCACATGAGGTAGCATATATCTACCATTATGGAAAGCATATGAATGGTTATCTTTTGATTTTGGGGGATAATTATTGATATCCTTGATATGCTTTGGCTGTTTCCTCACCCAAATTTCATCTTGAATTGTAGCTCCCTTAATTCTCATGTGTTGTGGGAGGGACTAATGGTAGATAATTGAATCGTGGGGGCAGTTTCCCCCATACTGTTCTTGTGGTAGTGAATAAGTTTCACCAGATCTGATGGTTTTATAAGGGGTTTCCCCTTTCACTTGGTTCTTATTCTCTGTTGCCTGCTGCCATTGAAGACATGCTTTTCACCTTCTACCATGATTGTGATGCCTCCCCAGCCGTGTGGAACACTGAGTCCATTTAATATCTTTTTCTTTATAAATTATCCAGTCTCATGCTGCTGGTCAGAAGCATGAAAATGAACTAATACAATCTTTAATACAATCCTTAACATGGAAGAAGGAACTGGGTCTTTATCAGTATCATGAAAATGAACTAATACAATATTTAACATGGCAAAAGGAACTGGTCATCTGTTCTGTCTGTAAACAATCCTATGACAGGCATGGTGGCTCATGCCTGTAATCCCAGCACTTTGGGAGGCCAAGGCAGGTGGATCACGAGGTCAGGAGATCAAGACTATCCTGGCTAACATGGTGAAATCCCATCTTTACTAAAAATACAAAAAATTAGCCAGGTGTTGTGGTGGGTGCCTGTAGTCCCAGGTACTTGGGAGGCTGAGGCAGGAGAATGGCATGGACCTGGGAGGTGGAACTCGCAGTGAGCTGAGATCACGCCACTGCACTCCAGCCTGGGCGACAGAGCGAGACTGTCTCAAAAAAAGAAAAAAAAAAAAAATCCTGTGCCTTTATCACAGAAACTTGCAATATTTAACCACATCTTCATTCTTCAAGAATTATATTAAATGTTCCTTCTACTGTGCGAAGTTCCTATTCCTCCAATATTTTCTATTATTGTTAATTTTCTGCTGTGTATACATGTCAGATACTGATCATGGTTTGTTGTGTCCTATTGTCTGATAAATTGCTGGCCACCTCCTGGGCTGGACAGACTTTAAAATTACCCCCAGTGATCTGCATTTTCTAGTGTGTACTTCCTTTTACAGGCCTCTTCCCCTGAATGTACCCAGGACCATGGCATATAAACTCTACGTTTACTTATGCTACATAAAACTCCATCTTGCTAGTCTACTCTCATTAGAGACTTTCTCTCCCATGGACATTGAAGAAGCCAGTGTTCATGTGAGCTGAGGACAGCCCATAAGAGTGGAGGGGTCCCTCCCAAGACTAAACCAAGAAAAAGCTGAATCCCTGAATAGACCAATAACAAATTCTGAAATTGAGGCAGTAATTAATAGCCTACCAACCAAAAAAAAAAAAAAAAAACAACACAGGACCAGACAGACTCAGAGCTGAATTCTACCAGAGGTACAAAGAGGAGCTCGTAGCATTCCTTCCAAAATGATTCCAAACAATAGAAAAACAGGGACTCCTCCATAACTCATTTTATGAGGTCAGCATCATCTTGATAACAAAACCTTGCAGAAACACACACACAAAAAATTTCAGGCCAATATCCCTGATGAACATCAATGTGAAATTCTCAATAAAATACTAACAAGCCAAATCCAGCAGCACATCAAAAAGTTTATCCACCGAGATGAAGCCAGCTTTATCCCTGAGATGTAAGGCTGGTTCAATATACACAGATGAATAAACATAATCCATCACATTAACAGAACCAATGACAAAAGCCACATGATTATCTCAATAGATGCAGAAAAGGCCTTCAATAAAATTCAACACACATTCATGCTAAAAACACGCAATAAACTAGGTATTGATGGAACACGTCTCAAAACAATAAGAGCTATTTATGACAAATCCACAGCCAGTATCATACTGAATGGGTAAATGCTAGTAGCATTCCCTTTGAAAACTGGCACAAGACAAGGATGTCCTCTTTCAACACTCCTATTCAACATAGTATTGGATGTTCTGGCCAGGGCAATCAGGCAAGAGCAAGAAATAAAGATTATTCAGATAGGAAGAGAGGAAGTCAAATTGTCTCTGTTTGCAAATGACGTAATTGTATGTTTAGAAAACTGCATCATCTTAGCCAAAAATCTCCTTAACCTGATAAGCAACTTCAGCAAATCCTCAGGATACAAAATCAATGTGCAAAAATCACAAGCATTCCTATACCTACATAATGACAAACAGAGAGCCAAATCATGAGTGAACTCACATTCACAATTGCTACAAAAAAAAAAAAAACCTAGGAATACAACTTACAAGGGATGTGAAGGACCTCTTGAAGCAGAACTACAAATCACTGCTTAAGGAAATAAGAGAGGACACAAACAAATGGAAAAACATTCCATGCTCATGGATAGGAAGAATGAATGTCATGAAAAAAACTAACTTACATTTCTTATGGAACCAAAATAGAGACTGTATAGCAGACAATACTAAGCAAAAAGAACAAAGCTGGAGGCATCATGCTACCTGACTTCAAAGTATACTACAAGCCTACAGTAACCAAATCAGCAAGGTACTGATACCAAAACAGTATAGACCACTAGAAGAGAACAGAGGCCTCAGAAATAATGTTACATATCTACACCCACTTGATCTTTGACAAAAGTGACCAAAACCATCAATGGGGAAAGGATTCCCTATTTAATAAATGGTGTTGGGAAAACTGGCTAGTCATATGCAGAAAATTTAAAATGGATCCCTTCCTTCCACCTTATACAAAAATTAACTCAAGATGGATTAAAGAGTTAAATGTAAAACCTAAAACCATGAAAACCCTAGAAGAAAACCTAGGCAATACCATTCAGGACATAGCCATGGGCAAAGTCTTCATGACTAAAACACAAAAGCATTGGCAACAAAAGCCAAAATTGGCACATGTGATCTAATTACACTAAGGAGCTTCTGCACAGCAAAAGAAACTATCATTGGACAGAACAGGCAACCTACAGAATGGGAGAAATCTCTTGCAATCTATCCATCTGACAAAGGGCTAACATTGAGAATCTACAAAGAACTTAAATGCACAAGAAAAAACAAACAATCCCATCAAAAAGTGCGCAAAGGATACAAACAGACACTTCATAAAAGAAGACATTTATGCTGCCAACAAACATATGAAGAAACAGCTCATCATCACTGGTCATTAGAGAAATGCAAATCAAAACCATAATGAGATACAATCTCACACCAGTTAGAATAGTGATCTTTAAAAAGTGAGGAACCAACAGATGCTGGAGAGGATGTGGAGAAATAGGAACACTTTTACACAGTTGGTAGGAGTGTAAATTAGTTCAACCATTGTGGAAGACAGTGTGGTGATTCCTCAACAATCTAGAACCAGAAATATCATTTGACTCAGCAATCTTATTACTTGGTATATACCCAAACGATTAAAAATAATTCTAATATAAAGACACATGAACACATATGTTTATTGCAGCACTATTCACAATAGCAAAGACTTGGAACTAACCCAAATGCCCATCAATGGTAGGTTGAAGAAAGAAAATGTGGCACATATACACCATGGAATACTATGCAGCCATAAAATGAGATTCTTTGCAGGGACATGGATGAATCTGGAAACTATCATTCTCAGCAAACTAACACAGGAACAGAAAACCAGACACAACATGTTCTTGCTCATAAGTGGGAGTTGAACAATGAAAACACATGGACACAGGAAGGCGAACATCACACACTGGGGCCTGTCAGGGGGTGCTGGGCCACAGGAGGGATAGCATTAAGAGAAATACCTAATGTATATGACAAGTTGATGGGTGCAGCAAACCACCATGGTACATGTATATCTATGTAACAAACCTTCACATTCTGCACATGTATCTCAGAAGTTAAAATATAATTTAAAAAAAAGAAAAAAAAACAGTGGAAGATGTCCCGTAGCCCATAACCAGCAAGAAGCTGGACTCTGAGTTCTGCATCCACAAGGAAACTAAATCTGAGAGCAATATGCCTGAGGTTGGGAGTGAATTCTTCCCAAGTCCAACCTCCAGATGAGAACTCAGCTTAACGCTTTGAAGGAAGTCTTTATAGACTCTAAGAAGAAGACTTGGCTAGGGTTTTCCTGAATTCATGACCCACAGAATCTGTGAGATCATATATAGATATTATCCTAAGTTTGGGATACATCACAGTTTCTCTCTAGGCAGAAAGAGGACCCACATTACTGACCACTTTATGTTCAGTTCAGTGTAGGGCACTAAACACTAGAGATTTTAATAAAGATATCTTGGAGGATAGATGACTGGATAAATGATTTTAATAATGAAAGAAAGGAGAAAGTAGTGAATTGGAAATAAATTGCATTGAGTTCTTGCAAAGATTTACTCAGTCTCATTGCTGAGTTTTTCTGATGCTGGTAGAATCTCTGCAGCTAAGACAATTGTCTGCAGCTAAGACAACTCATTCACATTGAGTCAATAGACATAACTGTATGAGTAAAAGCTTCAGAGTTGTATATAAAAGGGAAAGTTCTGCTGTTTACCAACTACTGATACTGCCAAAACATTAAACTTCCTTTTATTTTATTCTTTTTAATTTGAATGGGGAGGATAGTAAAGCCTCACAGAGAATAAATTAACCAACATCTGCAATGTAAAGACAGGTCTGTAAGCTTTTAAGAGGGTTCTCCATATTCCAAGCCATGATCAATATGAGTTGACTTCTACTGTTTCTTTCCAGAAATATTAAGGGACATTATTGCTCAGCTGCAGCAAACTCTCAGTTATGACTCTCCCTAATACTAAATTAATCTTGTCTATTTTATTCCATATATGCTGTGTCCCTGATTATCCTTTTTATTACTCTTATGGAGAGAGGCAACAAATATTAAGCTCCTTATCACAATAGGGGTTTTGGTAAATGGCAAGATTTCTCTGTTTCTCTATTTCTACAGGTAGCAGTCCTTCAAATGGCTAGGTACAGTGTTTTGCCTATAGGTTAGACACTTTCATTCAATCAGTCATTCAATAAATACAGAGTGAGGACATCATTTGTGCCAAGCATGTGTAATAAACTTTTTAAAAATAGAAAAAAAATGAATATGAATTCAGAGAGCTTTCTATTCTTCTCAAACCCAAGAATAGGCTTTGAGATCTTTTAGTTGTATTACTAACACAATGTTACAGCATAACTGAAGAAGATCACAACAGGGGTGGCCAGGGTGCTATTGTAATTGAAACACTATTTGCATTTGTAAAATGAACAATACTTCAATAGACAAAATTTTATCTTCCTATACCTGCAAGAATATTTACAGAAGGATATTTTGCATATTCTCCCAGATTTTGCCCTGAATCACTATGGCCAAATTTTTCACTGACATTTAATGACTTTTCATATTAACATCATTTTGGAATATATGCTCTTAAAAATGATAACTCTAAGAGATTTTGTGTTTTCATGATTAGTACATGGCTAATTTCATCTAACCCCTTATACTGAAATTTCGATGAATCCTGTGAAAATGGACCAATTAATTCAATTGATGTTATGCTTTCCTTAAGAAAGAGAATGAAAGTAATTCATATTTTATGAATGAAAGGGAGCAGAGGCTTGCAATCTATGAATTTACATAAGAAAACACTCTTAATACAGATGATAATTGTTCTAAACTTGAAAACCTATGGAAAGGCCTCTGTAACTCTAAGCCATTAGAAAGACAGATTTCCAGCCTTGAACATGTTCGTATTTCTTTCTATTCTTGATTTCTATCAACTAAATCGATTGCATTTGGTTATTTAACTTCAATAATAAGTAAATCTGAACAAATACTGCCATAAGAAATCAGCCATCCAGTGTCAGGCCTCTGAGCTCAAGCTAAGCCATCATATTCCCTGTGACCTCCATGTATGCATCCAGATGGCCTCAAGTAACTGAAGAATCACAAAATAAATGAAAATGGCCTATTCCTGCCTTAACTGCTGACACTACCTTGTGAAATTCCTTTTCCTGGCTCTTCCTGGCTCAAAAGCTCCCCTACTGAGTACCTTGTAACCCCTGCCTCTGCCCGCCAGAGAACAACCCCCTTTGACTGTAATTCTCCACTACCTACCCAAATCTTATTAAAAAACCCCACCCCATCTCCCTTTGCTGACTCTCTTTTTGGACTCAGCCTGCCTGCCCCCAGGTGAAACAAACAGCCTTGTTGCTCACACAAAACATGTTTGTTGGTTTCTTCACACGGACATGAGTGAAATCCAGTAACTGGAATCACATGTTCACTAGAGCATGTCATGTAGGGTTTAAGAGAAATTCACAATTTATTCACATTCTCTGGCATTGAAAAAAACAGAAAAGGTAAATTACTTTTTTGGCAATTTCAAAGCACCCCTGGAAATGTCCAGTTATTGTTTTACCAGCACATTTTGCTTCTGTTGATGACATAAGTCCACAATCCAATGTACTTCTAAGTATATTAGAATCACAAATTGAGATTTCAGTGTTGTAACAAAATGCCTTCGAAGACTTTTCTTTTTATGAAAAGAAAGAAAACCTTCCTGAAACAAAATTATTTAATAATGATGAGAGGAGGCCGATGTGAAATTCTGACTTCCAAGCTGCACAGTGCCCCAACATCCCTGCTGGATTTTGTAGCAATTGAAATCAGAGACTAGCATTAAAGGATGTCTGTTCATCCAAAGTTGTCCAAACTGTTACCTCCAGAACTTTTATGCAGCTCTTTTTCTCTTATTCTTTGATGCTAGCTCATCTGTAACTACCTCAGAAAATATGATCTCACTCTCTTTTCCTCTGTCCCTCTTGTGCTGTTTTACTTTCTGGGACAATCTGGGCTGTATAAATGCCACAAAAACTTGCATCAAACTGTTAGGGCACTGGATGTTAAAACACTCATTTTACAACTTAACCCACCGCTTAAATTCCACTGCCAATATGACAGATTAGATCATAACTCCCAGAAACACAGACAGTGTAGAAGTTAATGAAAAAGGCTCTACCAAGATATGTATCTTTTATATTGCTTCCAGCCAAAGCTGCTCATGGTGAACCCATCCAGAAGTTCATTTAGAAAGTCAAAGAAGGGAAAGAAAGCAACAAACAGCATCCCAGCAAAGGAAGTTATATAATTCTCTGGGTTATTTTTAGAATCCTTTCTATGGTGAGAAAAATAACAGATGTGAGAATTAAATTAATAAGGTGCATTTAGCTTCTTCGTAACATAGTGAGCTTTCTGATTTGTGGGGTATGCTATCTCTGCATCTATAAGGAAAAGCCTTCCAGAAGATAAGCATTGCTTTCACATTTCATGTTGACAATGCAAAGCAAATGTCATGCTGTTTTCAACTCTTTATTTTTAAGCTTAGGAAATGCGTCAGAAAGACGGGGAACTGATTCACTCTCTCAATAATTTGTCAGAAGGCTTTCTCTCCACTGCTTTTGAGTCCTCAAAATCTTTCTTTACTTTCATACCGTTGAGCAAATATTGTTCTGTTTTCAACAGTTTCCCTACTTGTACTTCTCAAGATGATGTAAAACCTGCAAACATCAGTACAGTTACACATTTCACTCTGTTCTCAAGTGTTGCTATTTATTACTGTTTTTCCTTCAAAACCTACTTTCCGTTGAATACAGTCTGATTTCTTTCCAAGCCAGGAGGCATATACTCATCAGCATAGCTATTCCATATCCACCTTTTTTTCTTTTTAGGATATCCTGGAAAAAGAATCAATGCTCTGTGTTTCATAACAATTCTGGGAATATTAACTCCACAGCTGGTGATGAAAATGTGCATAATACCAAAAAAAGTGGGGATCTCAATAAGGATACTAAACAGGAACAGTGAGAGGCACCTCATTACAATTGAACAAGGCAGTCAGGCTCCTAAAAGTATTTTTTCATGGCAAGTATTTCCTTTTTCTGTCATAGCAGATGAAAGCAAAGGAGCTCAGTAGGTTTGCTGCTGGGGAGGCTAGCCAAATCTCTTATTCATCTAGTATCTCTAGCTTTAGTGCAGATTTGCAGGTCTCAGGTCTCAGAAGAAGCCAGCAGTATTTGCAGAGGGGCTGAATTAATGCTGAATGGCTTTGAACCTGTTCTGATGCAATTCTGCAAAATGAAGTTGCACACACTCACCATGACTGCAAGTCAGAGAACTTTTGCAGGATGAGATTTTTGAGGAGCAACTTAATAGAACATGTCTTCCATGCAGGTACCCTAAATTTTGTCAGAAGCTATATCATGTGCCAGAAAAATTTCAGAAAGCTTCCCTGACTCCCTGAAGCGGCCAAGATGAGGAAGATTTAGTATTTCAAACACAGTCCTCTGCCCTGTGTGCTGGTCTGCTATTTTTCCCTTTTCTAAGTGGGGCATTGCTTACTGAGTTGTGGGTGGAGGTACCTCCTTCAAAACCATGCCTTCCTAAACTACATCTGTAAGTTTTGAGATGGTTAATCATTGATTAAGTATTCATGAATTGCTTCATTTCTGTTAACATAGTGTTACACTGGGCCCTATTCTTACACAATAATCATGTTGACACTATACACAAGTGGCTTGTAAAACACTGTAAGATAAAGATTAATAATGAGTTAATTTCTAGAAAAAACGAATATGCCAGCCTTTTCTTGAAGCTATAAAATATCTTTGAAACAGTCCCAACTCAAGTTTATCAGATATAATTTCCATCTTTTACATGCATTCTGAAGGCTGGTTATGAATCACCATATCCAAGTAGACTGTTATATAAAAGTTGACATAGTTACTGAGCACATCACATCTTACATCTGTGCTTTGTGCTTATAAATACAGAAGGAATCCTTTACAATAATAAAGCTTTGGACCATAAAATGTGCATTCAATAGCCACAAAGAAGAAAAACCTCTGATCCTAGATTCATAGAAAAGTTTTGGAAGAGATGATGACACTCTTATTCTCCAAGTGCCAACAATGTTCATTGCTGCCTCTAAGCAGACAGGCTGTCATTGTTAAGAACACTTCTGAGGAGCTCACAGAAAAGATAGTACCTGATATTTATTTAATTGTTCTACAATCAAATTAGCTGCAGTTTCTTCTGCAGAACTCAGGTCAACTGACTGCTTGACAATGCAGAAGCAGAATGCTTCTTTCAAATACTGAGCCAGCTTTTATTGTGGGATTGAGTCACCGTTTGGTCATGTGTTGAGCATCCCTAATATCCCACCCCAAAGACACTAAACGTAGAGCTGTGAACTCTAGCACCTATTCTATGATGAACTATGTTTGTGGGTGGAATTGTGGCCACCAAAAAAAATTCATATGTTGAAGATCTACTACTTCCTACGTTCTCAGAATGTGACTTTATTTGGAAATAGAATCATTGTGGATGTATTTATTTAGGTTGAGATGTGGTCATTAGGGTGGTCCTTAATCTAACATCATGGGCATCTTCATAGAAAAACACATTTGGAGAGAGGCACACCAATAGAGAGAATGCCACATGAAGATAAAGACAGACATTGAGGCACAGATAGTGCTTGTATAAGTCAAGGAATGCCACAGATTGACAGAAAGCCACCAGCAGTTAAAAGAAAGGGGTGAAACAGATGATTGCTCATTGAAAGGAACCAATGCAGCCCATACCTGGATTTCAGACTTCTACCCTCAAGAATGGTAAGACAATACATTTCAGCCAAGGCTTCTAACTCCTGAACTTGTACTAACTCTTTATATGCACAACAATAAGGAAGGGGACATTAGTTTACCCAGTATGGAGAGAACCTCTGGACTGCAGAAAGAGGTTAAAGAGGTTAAACACAAGAGATTTCAAGAAAGATATCCTAACCCTATTTGGAGGAATGAGGTTTGGTCAGAACATAAATTTGGAAGTGAAAATTGAGGTTTAAAAGTGCCCTATGGCCAAGATTTCTGAAGTTGGGAAATTACCGTAATAATCTCCAGAAGAAAATTACGCTCCTCAGATCAGAATTAAAATGTGCCCTCTCAATGGGGTTGCTTTTCTGTAAACCCAATGTAGCATTTGTTTAAATATTTTCTTCTTGATTTTTTTATTAGTAATTTTCTTTTTAAAATAATTTCAACTTTTATTTTAGAATCAGGGGAATACATGTGCAAGTTTGTTACCTGGTATATTGCATGATGCTGAGGTTTGGTGTAGAAATGATCTCATCACCCAGGTACTAAACGTAGTATCCAACAGTTTTTCAGGCCTTGCCCTCCTCCCACCTTCCTCTCTCTAGTAGTCCCCGGTGCCTATTTTTCCCATCTTTATATCCATATCTGCTCAGTGTTTAGCTCCTAAAAGACACATGCATTTGTGTGTTCACAGCAGAGCTATTCACAAAAGCAAAGACATGGAGTCAACCTAGGTGCCCATCCACAGTGGCCTGCATAAAGAAAACGTGGCCTGTCTATGCTATGGAATAATACTCAGACATAGAAAAGAAGGAAATCAAGTTTTGCAGCAACCTGGATGCAGCGAGAGGTGATTATCCTAGGCAAATTAACACAGGAACAGAAAACCAAATACTTCATGTTCTTAATGAGATTTTGTTACTTCCCTTAAACACAATTTTAGAATATACATGAAACAACATTTGTAATTCAGGTATGCTAATTTCTCCCCTTGGGAAGAAGTAGGGTATAAAACAAGATATAATCAGGAGGTCTCATGCATAAAGGTCCCCATTCCCACGCTATGTGTCATCAAATGGTCAACCATGAGCTCTAACACAGGAATCTTAGGCTATCCTGTCAGGCCCAGCATCCATTGGGCTACTTCTGCTCTAATCCTTCCTGTACCCCACCAAAGCACATTCTAACCTAAAACACTATACTTGACTATAAACAGTTGAGAGTGACAATATGTAAAAATGTTATGCGGGTCTGTGTGAAGAAACCACCAAAACAGGCTTTGTGTGAGCAATAAAGCTTTTTACTCACCTTGGTGCAGGTGGACTGAGTCAGAAAAAGGAGTCAGCAAAGGGAGATGGGGTGGGGGAGTTTTATAGGATTTGAGTAGGTAGTGGAAAATTACAGTCAAAGTGGGTTGTCTCTTGCAGGTGGGGAGGGGGTCACAGGTGCTCAGTGGGGAGTTCCTCAGACTCATTGTCCGGGAGAAGGAATATCACAAGGTCAATTGATCAGTTAGGGTGGGGCAGGAACAAATCACAATGGTGAAATGTCATCAGTTAAGGCAGGAACTGGCTATTTTCACTTCTTTCGTGGTTCTTCAGTTGCTTCAGGCCATCTGGATGTATACATGCAGGTCACAGGGGCTATGATGGCTTAGCTTGGGCTCAGAGGCCTGACAAAAAGGGATGACTTTAAACAGGTTTCTAGGTAAGTGTGTCCTGCAATTCCATGCTCTGGGGACCTGGAGAAATTCCCTCTCTGGGACAAATTGGCCCTTTCTGTGGCCATGAAAAAATGTGCTTCTGATTTCCTTGACTCGAGGGAATTATATTTACCAAGAGCCCAAGATGCTGGGCTTTGAAATCCATCACCTAGTTTGCAACTTGCCCATTCTACCCAGAGACTTAATCCCTCCAGTGACTGAGGATGGCTGGGACACCTAGGTGAGTCCTTTACTGCAGACTCAGGGCTCATGATGGCCAGTATTGGCTGCAGTGCTACCAGATCAGCATTCACAAACTTCCTGCTCTCATCCTCTTTCCTTTATGGGAAATCAGGGTAGCAGTGAGCTCTCTGTTGTGGTCTCCCCGGCTCTTTGGAATGGCAGGAAATCTCATCCAGAACATGATTTCGTTCTTTTTTATGGCTGTGTAGTATTCCATGATGTAGATGTACCACATTTTCTTTATGCAGGCCACTGCGGATGGGTACCTAGATTGATTTTGTATCCTGAGACTTTGCTGAAGTTGCTTATCTGTTTAAGGAGACTTTGGGCTGAGATGATTGGGTTTTCTAAATATATAGTCATGTCATCTGCAAACAGAGACAATTTGACTTCCTCTCTTCCCATTTGAATATCCTTTATTTCCTTATCTTTCTTGATTGCCCTAACCAGAATTTCCAATACAATGTTGAACAGGAGTTGTGAGAGAGGACATCTTTGTCTTGTGCCAGTTTTCAAAGAGAATGTTTCCAGCTTTTGAGCATTCAGTATGATATTGGTTCTGGGTTTGTCATAAATAGCTCTTACTATTTTGAGATATGTTCCATCAATACCTACTTTATTGAGAGTATTTAGCATGAAGTGGAGTTGAATTTTGTCAAACAACTTTTCTGCATCTATTGAGATAATCACATGGTTTTGTGATTGGTTCTGTTAATGTGATGGATTATGTTTACTGATTTTTAAAAATTTTTAAGTTGAGTTTTTTAAAAAATGTTTGCAGCATTTGAATGTCCCCTTTTCTCCTTTCTAGCCATGAATCTTTCAAAAAAAATGAGGGTTCAGTTTTGGTGAAGGTACAATCTTCCCAAAGAATTGGTATATCTTTCTTTTTGCAAAGAATGTCTGCCTGTGTCTAATGAATGTACTTGACTCTTGTTGGATATTTTTCAGGATAAAAGAAACATGAATATGTCAGAATAGCTGAATATGAATATTTTTCAAAAAAATTATCTGAGTTGTAGAATAAATGATAGTAAGAGCTGAAGAGAAAGTAAGAGCTCAGGACAAAACCCAGCCTGGTTTACATATTTTCCTTTACTTTTCTTTCCCTTTTTTCCAGTTCACTCCTAAGCTGTCCCATATACATATTTTTAGGTCAAAAGCTAGAATTGGCTGGGTGTGGTGGCTCACACCTGTAATCTCAGCACTTTGGGAAGCCAAGGCATGTGGATCACAAGGTCAGGAGTTTGAGACCAGTCTGGCCAATATGGTGAAGCCCCGTCTCTACTAAAAAAAAAAAATAAAAATGAAAATAAAAATAGCTGGGCATCATGGCACTTCCCTGTAGTCCCAGCTACTTGGGAGGCTGAGGCAGGAGAATCACTTGAACCTGAGAGCTGGAGTTGCAGTGAGCCATGATGATGCCACTGCACTCCAGCCTGGTCAACAGAGTGAGACTCTGTACAATACAATACAATACAATACAATACAATACAATACAATACAATACAATACAATACAATAAATACAATACAATACAACATGAATATGTCACAGATATCAAAGAATCATAGTAGGTTACAGAAAAATGGCAGTATGTGACTGTCTCTGGCCTAAGGACTCAGTTTAGAAATAATACTAAGACTTGGAGGGGTCAACTGGCTTGCCAAAGATTACAAAATTAATGGGAAAACTAGGACTAAGACTCAAATCTCAGTACCAGGTTGATAACTTTTGTGTGTGTGTTTGTGTGTGTAAATTTAATTATCAGCTATTTTATCCTTACTATTAATCTCCTACTATCATAGAGTTCCTCTTGTATATTATTCACAGGGTCTGTCGTGGACCCAGGCTAGGGGAGTCCCCATGGTTCAGTGGTTCATATACAAGTACTTCCCCTTCAACATAGGCAGGAATAGTGACTTTCATCTAGCCAAAATATGGCAAAGCTTAAGGGAGTTTTTTTAGGTGTAATTTGTATCCTGAATCAGTTGATTTTGAGTTGTCTGCTGTGGAGATTATGATGGGTGAGTCTGATTTAATCAGGAGAAAGGCCTAAAAAAGACTGATCTCTCACCGAGGTGAGAGATGCTCTTTGAAGGCCTGATGAAATAAGAGGCCATATTGGAGAAACTCAAGTAGCAAGGAACAGTAGGTGGCCTCTGTGGAGTGTGGGTAGCTTCTATTGCCTAATTGTGGCCTCTAATCAAGAGGTAGTACAACTGGGAGTCTCCAGACACATAGCTGAAAGGAAATAAATTCTATCAAATGAGTTTGAAAATAGCCCCCTCCGCATGTAAGCCTTCAGATGAGAACACAGCCTAGCTACCCCCTTGATGGCAGCCTGTTGAGAACTTGAGCAGAGGACCCAGCTAAGCCATACCTACATGACTAACTTACAGAAACTATGAGATAATAAACATATGTTGTTTTAGTCCTCTATGTTATTACAAAACAGTAGTAAACTAACACAATATCTATTCCCAAGTGTTCAGCAAATGTAGCATGTTGATAATTGATCACTTATAACAGTGGAAGCATTTATTAATTTTTTAAAGACTCTCAGTCAAGCAAAGTGGTTTGGGAGAATTAACAAATCAAGCAGGATTGAGTGAAAATTTAAATAATGCTGTTATGCATTAGTCATCTAACATTTGTTTGTATTTGTTAATTTTCTTGTTTGATCCATTTAGTTTGAACAAATGTAAGGAAAACGGAGATTTCCTTTTAAAAAGTTAACTAACATGGGCACCAATAAAAAATGTGAATGAATAACAAAGTGCTAATAATGTTTATAAGAACTATGAGGCATATTGGAATAGGTCTTTTTTTTTTTTTTTGAAATTGCAACGTTGAATGTTAGATAAGTGAAGGAGAGCAATCTATTTTTCTACATTTGGATTAAGAGTCAGAGCAAGAGCATCCATGAGCAATTGATAACCAGGAGTTCCAAAGCTAAGGTCTTATAGAAGGTCTTCTATGCCTGGATGATATTTTAGTATCTATTCCAGCAGGGGGGATTCTGATAGTTCATATAAAGGCCACAACCTATTTATAAAAAGCATTTTGACATTGCCAAATAAAAGACAGAGAGACAAAAAATCAATGTGTTAAGATCAAAAATCAATAAATTGCTGAGATTTGCAGGTGAGTGTAAACAGCACATAATTAGAAAGATCTTGGGAGAGGAAGGATCTGATATTCAAACCTGTCGCAACACCAACACAAGGTCAAACGTCCTGAAAGCATGTATCCTTAAGGCAAATATCCTAAGTTGTGCTCCACACTTTGTCTTGGGGTAGAAAAAAGTAATAACTAAGGAACATTAATCTCTGAGCCCCATCAGTTCTTTGAAGAAGAAGAAGAAGAACAATAATTTTAGGTATTTTTTGACATATATATTCCAATTTACTCACTCTGATTAGTCATCACATGAATAAAATGTTAATTTATTAAATCAACCCTTAATATAGAGAGGTTGTTAATTGCTTTAATTAATACATGAGCATACTGAGTCAGAGATAAAGTTTGTTTGGATTCAGAACCAGACCCTTTAACTCTACACTGCACTGACATTATAATAGAATTAGATGTGTACTAGTAATTATTGCTGTGTAAGAAATTACTCCCAAAACATAGCAGCTTATGACAACCACTACTGATTATCACAGTTTCTGCAGATCAGGGACCTCAGCATGGCTTAGGTGGGTGTAGAGCTCAGCTCAGGGTCTCACAGGCATGCAGTCAAGATGTTGGCTGGTTGTGTTCTTATCTAGAGATTCAAAGAAGGAAGAATCTGGTTCAGGCTTAGCCAGGTTGTTGGCAGAATTAAGTTACTTGCAGCTCCAGGACTGAGAGTTCTCACCATTTCTTGCTGTCAAAGACCAGTCCCCCACCTTATGTCATTCTCTACAGCTTGACAACTGGGCCTCTCACCTTGTTGACTGACTTCTTCAAAGTCAGCAAGAGAAGGAATCTAGCAAGAGTCTGTTGGCAAGATTGAGTTTTATGTAGCATAAGGTAAACAATACACAGAAGTCACATCCCATGATCTTGGACACAACCAAGCAGTGTATTATCAAACACAAGGGTGTGAACACCAGAAGGTGAGAGGCATTGTGGGTCATTTTAAAGTCTACCCACTACAGCCAAGGGGACATCTGGGCTTCTCCAGTATGGCTGCTTATATCATTGAGCCCACAAGGAGAACTTTTCCCTCTGATGAAGTTAGACCTGCCCAAGATAATCACCCATTGGATTTACTTAAAATCAACTAATTTGGGGTCATTAATTACATCACAATTTTTTTCACCTTCTCTATGTTCTGCATAAGTAGAAGTAAGGCATAAGTCCTACTAAACTCTATGGGAGGGAATGGCACACAGGTCTGGAAACCTTTATGGGGACCATTGGCATCACCTTGGAAATATATTGTCTATCAAAATATATTTAAGAAACATTCTAGGTTGAAAATGGATTTTAGAATGACTTTCCCAGAACAATGCAACTAGTTAAATCTCTGGAAAGAAAAGTGCTTTTCTTTGCTTTAGCAGAACTATAGTAGATAAAGTCAATATAAAGATGTGACTTATGCATATATCTATTGTTAATACCCTTTGAAAAAATACTTCCCAAGTGATTTAATTGATGACTATGTAAAATAAAGTCAATTTTAGACTTTATTTTCTTATAATTATAGCTACAACAGAGCTTTTAGACAGTTATTTACAATTTAAAAGGATAAATTGACTACTCACCTGTGTGAGTACAGCAACTAACACCGAAGTTATCGCTACACCTGGTGGAATTCAACAATAGTAGAGTAAAAGTCTATGAAAGTAGCCTAGATAAATAATATTGCTGCAATTCATTGATATAATTTTGTCTAACAATGTAACAATTGCATTAAAGTCAACTGCTTTACTTGTAACCTGCTCTTATAATAAAAGGAACTAGGAAACTTCAATTAGATGTAGTAAAGTACTAACCTCAGCATGTTTGGTTCTAAGTGTGGAGCAATTAAAAAGAAAACAACATTCATTTCGTTAGTGTATGTGAAACAGGATTATCTTCACAATCCATTTGGCACTTTTCATCAACATATTTATTTTCCATGCATCCTCTTGTATGCTGAAATAGCTTTAGATAGTGATTTAGGGAAAGATGTTCTGAATATTTAGTAGCAAAGAGAATAGGTCAATTAAAGTTAATAATTGGAAGGTTGCTGGGTGATAATTAGAATCATGTAATTCATGTACCTAAATCACTGTCTTTTTTTGTTGTTGTTTTTTTTAAGACGGAGTTTTTTTCTGTCACCAGGCTGGAGTGCAGTGGTGCAATCTTGGCTCACTGCAACCTCCACCTCCCAGGTTCTAGTGATTCTTCTGCCTCAGCCTCCCCAGTAGTTGCGACTACAGGCACTCACCACCACACCTAGTAAATTTTTTGTATTTTCAGTAGAGATGGGGTTTCACCATGTTTACCAGGATGGTCTTGAGCCCTCAATCTCATGATCCACCCATCTCAGTCTCCCAAAGTGCTGGGATTACAGGCCTGAACCACTGTGCCTGGCCAGCACTCTGTCTTTATAACTATGGAAAGTAGCTCAGGTGTCAGCCACAATGTGTTCCTAGATCTTCTTGCATTTTGAAGTCTCCTTTTAATAGGCACATATTGAAGGATGAAGGGTCCATCTCATATCCTGCTTTGGTTTCTTATCACTATCCCTGGGAACTCCAGAGGAATCCAGGAGACATCCACCCACCCACCCTCTGTCCAGTCCTCATTTGGGGCTCAGGATGAACCTGCCCCATGGCTTTACCCTACTATGAATGCCAAGCACCTGTCAGGTTTCCATCTGCAAACCCTACCCCAATGATTTCAGACCTCCTACAGGGCACTCTGACAAAATCATGGAAGGTGTGGGCCATGGTGAGGGATGACAGAGACTTCAAATTAAATATCAGAAGTCCCAGTCTTAAGAATTTCATGTTCTTCTGAGAGCACAGGCTTTTTCTAAGCTCTCTCTTTTCAGATCAGATCTAAAAATTTCACTCTTCACACTCAAGGGGGAAATTCAAGGCATTTCTCTCAACCAGGAGTTTGCAAGCATTTTCCATAAAGGCCTGGATAAAGAACAATTTAGGCTTTGTAGGACTGACAATCATCTTTGTCTCAGCAGCTATTCAATTCTGCCACTATAGCATGAAAACAGTCACAGACACTATGTAAAAGATTGGGCATGACTATGTTTTAATGGATATACACTGGAATGTGAAATTCGTATGACATTCATATGCCAAGAAAGATTTTTATTTGTTTTCAACATGCAAAATGAAAACTCCATTTGTAATTTGCATTCCACATGAATATAGATTTTGTGTGGATTTGACCCAGGGACCATAGTTTTCCATGTCCTACCATAAAAGATAAGAATCATTTTGGCTATGCTTCTCAAACACTAACCCAGTACATGGAAACTGCAACAAACAGATTTCTTTAAGTAACATAATTAAACAGTTTTACTACACCCAAAGAGACATATCTTGAACAGAAATTGGACTTAGTGGGGTGCAGGACTCAGGCTTATAATCCCAGCATTTTGAAAGGTTGAAGTGGAAGGATCACTTGAACTCAGGAGTTCGAGACCAGCCTGAGCAACATAGAGAGACTCCATCTCTACAGAAAAATGAATTTAAGAAGAAAATCATTCAGTTGTGTTGGTCCCAACACAACTATTGGGAGGCTGAGGTGGGAGGATGGCTTGAGTTTAGAAAGTCAAGGCTGCAGTAACCTATGATTGCATCACTCCACTCTAGGCTAAGTGACAGAGCAAGACCGTGTCAGAAAGAAAGAGAAAGAGAGAAAAGAAAGGGGAGAGAGACAGGAAGAAAGGAAGAAAGGCAGGAAGGGGGGAAGAAAGGCAGGAAGGTAGGAAGAAAGGAAGTAAGGGAGGAAGGAAGGAAACAAGGAAGGAAGGAGATGGCAGAAAAGATTGAAAGAAAAAAGAAAGCAAGAAAGAGAAAGAATGAATGAAAAGAAGAAAGAAAAAGAAATTAGGCTTAGAATCAGAAAACCTTGATTTCAGGCCTAACTCAGGTGCACCTGTTTTGGAACTTCCGAAAAAAAGACCTGACTACTAAATTCCTAATGTAATAAAAACAATAATAATCCCTGTCTTGTCCAATCCTGTGGATTTCTGAGCAGTTGATAAGAAGGAATGTAGAGACAGACTGCGCTCCACATTGTTTCCTACCAATGAGGGTCATAGCAAAGAGGTTTTATGTGGCTAGGATTTGATTCTTTGGGCCTCAAAGAAGGAAACCTATTACCTGCATGCATTGCAACACACAACTCCAGAAAAGGCAATGAAGTTTGACCAGACTTATTCTCTCTTACTCTGCCTTTGTATAAAAAATCAGCAGATATGACTCTCCGGCCACAGGTTAGTCATGATCATGGGATTCTCCCCAAGGTGAAAATCATGCTGTAGTGCTTGGGTCAGTGGCAACTCTTCACTTCAAAGGTTGGTGATGATCAATGAAGCTCTGTTTATTTGAATCAACCAGGTTTGCCTTACAAGGTTCTCCTGCACTCTCTATCCTTAGCCTCTGAAACAATTTGTCTGCATCATCCTGCTACACATCACCAGGCAGAGAGTTTAGGTAAGATTCCAGTGCAACTGAAATATTTACGTTCCATTTTTAAGGTTTTATAACTCCAAATCTCTTCAACAGGCAGAGATTAGGTGAGATTTCAGGCAATTGCTCACTTAAAAATGTTATGATTCCAGGCCAAGCATGGTGGCTCATGCTTGTAGTTCCAGCACTTTGGGAGGCTGATGTGGGCAGATCACTTGAGGCCAGGAATTTGAGATGAGCCTGGGCAACATGGTGAAACTCCATCCCTATAAACAACACAAAAAAATAACTGGGTGTGGTGGCATGTATCTATGGTCCCAGCAACTTGGGAGGCTGAGATGGGAGGATAGCTTGAGCTTGGGGAACAGAGGCTGCAGTGAGCTGAGATCATCCCATGGTACTCCAGGCTCAGTAACAGAGTGAGACCCTGCTAAAAATAAAAAATAGGAAAAAATAAATAAAAAAGGCTTGACTCTGTGGCTCAAGCCGGTAATTCCAGCACTTTGGGAGGCAGAGGCAGGTGGATCACGAGGTCAGGAGTTCAAGATCAGCCTGACAATGAAACCTCAACTCTACTAAAACTACAAAAAAAAAAAAAAAATTATTAGCTGGGCATGGTGGTAGGTGCCTGTAATCCCAGCTACTCAGAAGGCTGAGGCAGGGAACTGCTTAAACCCAGGAGGCAGAGCATGCAGTGAGCCAAGATTGCACCACTGCACTCCAGTCTGGTTGACAGAGCAAAACTCTGTCTCAATATATATATATATTCTAAAATTTTCTATGTTGCTTTTGTTTTAGTGCTTTAAAATTTTTAAATATTTTATGTTTATTTTTATTTATTTTTTTCCAATTAACTTTTACATCTTGTTGAAAAAAAATTCCCAACTCCCCAGTCAACTTTTAAAAATATTTTTGACACACAATCTCTAACTCTACTGCCTTGAGCAACTATGGTGACATAGACCCTCTACTTGGAATTTATGGCACTAAGCAAATCCATCTATAAATACCAGGTATGTTAATTGTGTAAAATACAATGCCTGAGGGATAATGAAGAATTTTCAGGGGTTCAATTTCTCAGGCTGTCTATAATTTCAGTCTCAGTGCTCAATAAGTAATAAACACATAGATGACTCCTGACATGCTTAACAAAAATAATTAGTTGAAATAAATGATCTCATTTTTTAAGGCACAGAAAACCTACAGAAAAAGTTTTGTGTGCTCTCAATTTAAAATTTATTTAAGAAAGAATGCCTTCTCAGGTTGGAAGATCCCATTAGGTCCAAGTGGAGATCAGGCCCGCCTCAGCCTCCCAAAGTGCTGGAATTACAGGCATGAGCCACCACGCCTGGCCCTCAGAATTTTTAAATTGAATTATTCATGGAATTTTTCTTGCTTCAGTTTCCTAGAAAAAGTTGTGGTGTGCTTTCTTTCTTCTCTGATAGCCATGAAATCAAATTTCTAAATGATGCCAAACAGGGAGCTGGAAAATTAAAAAAAAAAAAATTTATACTGGTTGAGGTCCAACCCAAATTGAGACTGACTTAATGGCTAGACCAAATTGGTTGTTCAATGTCAAGGTCTACCAAAACAAATTGAGTGTATTTCCCTTTCAGATGATTGCAGACCTATTAAGAGAGCCAATCCATTTCTAAAAACCCACAAAAACAACCCCAACTCCCCAACAACTTTGAATTTGTGTTATGTCTGACATACCCAGAAACAGAAGCAACCGATCTCCTGTCTTGGTTTTAGATTACCTTGGATAAGTCTGCAGTATCTTTCACAATTATGTTTCTTTTGGCTGTATATAAGTTTGTTTGGAGGGTTGTTGTTGAGTATTCAATGCAGGGTTTAGTAAGAAAATCTTCTGTGTATGAGAATAGAATATGACAGGTGATTTGTCCTTTTATCTCATTTTTCAGTTTATCTCAAGGGAAAGCACTCTTCCAAATAAGAATATTGTTATATATTTGCTTATCTTGGAAGAAGCCCCTCTGGAAATTAAAAGGGAAACATGGTGAACACTCATCAGTTTTGCAAGCATTAAAATGAAGTGGATACGCTTTGGGCTATTTGTTTTTCTTGACAGCCATTTTTTTTGAATTCTCTCTGAGGCCTTGATTGACACCCCCTTAAAATAGGTAACACTCAGAAAGACTCACAGCAGATAAAACCAATTCCAGCCAAGTGGTAACAACCAAAGCAGAATGGGAAAATCTGGTTAACAACTAAAACTTCCTCACATACTCAATCTCAATCTCAATGTCAATGACAAATGCAACCTGCAAAGAAGTCAATCTTAAGACATCCACAAAGAGCTCAGTATTTCAACGTTGTTCTGGGTCCAAATGTTTTGAAAGTAGGGGAAATGTAGTTCTCCTCATGAAGTGCAATTAAATAAAATTTGTTCACACCCTGAGAAAACACAAACACTGCATATTAACTACCTATTTTTAAGAAACAGGGTCACTCTCTGTTGTCCAGGCTAGAGTACAATGGTGACATCACAGCTCACTGCAGCCTTAAACTCTTGGGCTCAAGTGATCCTGCTGCCTCAACCTTGCAAATAGCTAACAGTACAGGCACACAGCTCGATGCCCAGCTGTTTTTTTTTTCTTTATTTTGTAGAGATGAAGGCTTGCTGTATTGCCTAAAATGGTCTCAAACTCCTGGCCTCAAGTGATCCTCCCACCTTAGCCTCCCAAAGTGCTGGGATTAGAGATGTGAGTTACCAAGCCCAGCTAGCTACCCACTCTTAATGCAAGCAATTTTCCACCAAAAGTTCATTGACTTTATTATAATAAACTGATGTGGTGTTGTGGAAACCTAGCCAAAGTATTTTCCATCACATTTTTTTTCTCATCATCTCTTCACCATAGTTCACTGGTCTTCCTCCTCAGTAAAAATTGGTAGCTATGCCCCATGAATCATATTTAAATGAGAACAAATTTAAAGAAATAATAATCTTCACTTTATAACCATCAAAAGTTCTTTCACATTAGTTACTTCCCTATCCAGAAATATCCCCAGCTGAAATAACAAAAGCTTTTCATAGCCTTCTAAAATATATAACACAGTACAGATTCAAGATGGCCAAATAGGAATGGCTCCATCTACAGCTCCCAGCATGAGCAACACAGAAGAGGGGTGATTTCTGCATTTCCATCTGAGGTACCGGGTTCATCTCACTAGGGAGTGCCAGACAGTGGGTGCAGGACAGTGGGTGCGGTGCACCATCTGCGAGCCAAAGCAGGGCGAGGCATTGCCTCACTTGGGAAGTGCAAGGAGTCAGGAAGTTCCCTTTCCTAGTCAAGGAAAGGGGTAACAGACGGCACCTGGAAAACCAGGTCACTCCCACCCTAATACTGCACTTTTCCGACAGGCTTAAAAAATGGCACACCAGGAGATTATATCCCACACCTGGCTCTGAGGGTCCTATGCCCATGGAGTCTCACTGATTGCTAGCACAGCAGTCTCAGATTAAACTGCAAGGCGGCAGCGAGGCTGAGGGATGGGCGCCCGCCATTGCCCAAGCTTGCTTAGGTAAACAAAGCAGCCAGGAAGCTCAAACTGGGTGGAGCCTACCACAGCTCAAGGAGGCCTGCCTGCCTCTGTAGGCTCCACCTCTGGGGGCAGGTCACAGACAAACAAAAACACAGCAGTAACCTCTGCAGACTTAAATGTCCCTGTCTGACATCTTTGAAGAGAGTAGTGGTTCTCCCAGCACACAGCTCAAGTGGGTCCCTGACCCTGAGCAGCCTAACTGGGAGGCACCCCCCAGTAGGGGCAGACTGACACCTCGCATGGCCATGTACTTCTCTGAGACAAAATATCCTGGAATGATCAGGCAGCAGTATTTACAGATCACCAATATCCCATTCTACAGCCACTGTTCTTCTTCAGCCACCACTACTGATACCCAGGAAAACAGTGTCTAGAGTGGACCTTTAGCAAACTCCAACAGACCTGCAGCTGAGGGTCCTGTCTGTTAGAAGGAAAATTAACAAACAGAAAGGATATCCACACAAAATACCCATCTGTCAGTCACCATCAACAAAGACCAAAAGTAGATAAAACCACAAAGATGGGGAAAAAACAGAGCATAAAAACTGGAAACTCTAAAAAGCAGAGGTGCCTCTCCTTCTCCAAAGGAACGCACTTCCTCACCAGCAACGGAACGAAGCTGGATGGAGAATAACTTTGACGAGTTGAGAGAAAAAGGCTTCAGACAATCAAATTACTCTGAGCTACAGGAGGAAATTCAGGCCAAAGGCAAAGATGTTAAAAACTCTGAAAAAGAATTAGATGAATGTATAAATAGAATAACCAATACAGAGAAGTGCTTAAAGGAGCTGATGGAGCTGAAAGCCAAGGCTCGAGAACTACGTGAAGAATACAGAAGCCTCAGGAGCCGATGCAATCAACTGGAAGAAAGGATATCAACAATGGAAGATGAAATGAATGAAATGAAGTGAGAAGGGAACTCTAGAAAAAAAATTATTTAAAAAATGAACAAAACCTCCAAGAAATATGAGACTATGTGAAAAGACCAACTCCATGTATGATTGATGTACCTGAAAGTGACGGGGAGAATGGAACCAAGTTGGAAAACACTCTGCAGGTTATTATTCAGGAGAACTTCCCCAATCTAGCAAGGCAGGCCAACATTCAGATTCAGGAAATACAGAGAACACCACAAAGATACTCCTGGAGAATAGCAACTCCAATACACACACTTGTCAGATTCACCAAAGTTGAAATGAAGGAAAAAATGTTAAGAGCAGCCAGAGAGAAAGGTCGAGTTACCCACGAAGGGAAGCCCAACAGACTAACAGCGGATCTCTCAGCAGAAACTCTACAAGCCAGAAGAGAGTGGGGGCTGATATTCAACATTCTTAAAGAAAAGAATTTTCAACCCAGAATTTCACATCCAGCCAAACTAAGCTTCATAAGTGAAGGAGAAATAAAATACTTTACAGACAAGCAAATGCTGAGTGATTTTGTCACCACCAGGCCTGCCCTAAAAGAGCTCCTGAAGGAAGCACTTAACGTGGAAATGAACAACAGTTATTAGCCACTGCAAAATCATGCCAAACTGTAAAGACCATCGAGGCTAGGAAGAAACTACATCAACTAATGAGCAAAATAAGCAGCTAACATCATAATGACAGGATCAAATTCACACATAACAATACTAACTGTAAATGTAAATTCACTAAATGCTCCAATTAAAAGACACAGACTGGCAAATTGGATAAAGAGTCAAGACCCATCAGTGTGCTGTATTAATGAAACCCATCTCACGTGCAGAGACACACATAGTCTCAAAATAAAAGGATGGAGGAAGATCTACCAAGCAAATGGAAAACAAAAAAAAGGCAGGAGTTGCAATCCTAGTCTCTGATAAAATAGACTTTAAACCAACAAAGATCAAAAGAGACAATGAAGGCCATTACATAATGGTAAAAGGATCAATTCAACAAAAAGAGCTAAATATCCTAAATATAAATGCACCCAATACAGGAGCACCCATATTAATAAAGCAAGTCCTGAGTGACCTATAAAGAGACTTAGACTCCCACACAATAATAATGGGAGACTTTAACACCGCACTGTCAACATTAGACAGATCAACGAAACAGAAAGTTAACAAGGATACCAGGAATTGAATTCAGCTCTGCACCAAGCAGAACTAATAGACATCTACAGAACTCTCCACCGGAAGGAAATCAACAGAATATACATTTTTTTCAGTACCATATCCCACCTATTCCATAACTGACCACACAGTTGGAAATAAAGCTCTCCTCAGCAAATGTAAAAGGAGAGAAACTATAACAAACTGTCTCTCAGACCACAGTGCAATCAAACTAGAACTCAGGGTTAAGAAACTCACTCAAAACCGCTCAACTACATGGAAACTGAACAATCTGCTCTGGGTACATAACGAAATGAAGGTGGAAATAAAGATGTTCTTTGACACCAATGAGAACAAAGACACAACATACCAGAATCTCTGGGACACATTGAAAGCAGTATGTAGAGGGAAATTTATAGCACTAAATGCCCACAAGAGAAAGCAGGAAACATCCAAAATTGACACCCTAACATCACAATTAAAAGAACTAGAAAAGCAAGAGCAAACACATTCAAAAGCTAGCAGAAGGCAAGAAATAACTAAAATCAGAGCAGAACTGAAGGAAATAGAGACACAAGAAACCCTTCAAAAAATTAATGAATCCAGGAGCTGGTTTTTTGAAAAGATCAACAAAATTGATAGACCACTAGCAAGACTAATAAAGGAGAAAAGAGAGAAGAATCAAATAGACGCAATAAAAAATGATAAAGGGGATATCACCACTGATCCCACAGAAATAAAAACTATCATCAGAGAATACTACAAACACCTCTATGCAAATAAACTAGAAAATCTGGAAGAAATGGATAAATTCCTCGACACATACATCCTCCTAAGACTAAGCCAGAAGAAGTTGAATCTCTGAATAGACCAATAACAGTCTCTGAAATAGTGGCAATAATCAATAGCGTACCAACCAAAAAGAGTCCAGGACCTGATGGATTCATAGCCAAATTCCACTAGAGGTAGAAGGAGGAAGTAGTACTATTCCTTATGAAGCTTTTCCAATCAATAGAAAAAGAAGGAATCCTCCCTAACTCATTTTATGAGGCCAGCATCATCCTGATACCAAAGCCGGGCAGAGACACAACCAAAAAAAGAGAATTTTAGACCAATATGCTTGATGAACATTGATGCAAAAATCTTCAATAAAATACTGGCAAACCGAATCCAGCAGCACATCAAAAAGCTTATCCATCATGGTCAAGTGGGCTTCATCCCTGGGATGCAAGGCTGGTTCAACATATGCAAATCAATAAATGTAATGCAGCCTATAAACAGAACCAATGACAAAAAACACATGATTATCTTAATAGATGCAGAAAAGTCCTTTGACAAAATTCAACAGCCCTTCATGCTAAAACTCTCAATAAATTAGGTATTGATGGGACGTATCTCAAAATAATATGAGCTATCTATGACAAACCCACAGCCAATATCATACTGAATGGGCAAAAACTGGAAGCATTCCCTTTGAAAACTGGCACAAGACAGGGATGCCCTCTCTCACCACTCCTATTCAACATAGTG
>NW_026652300.1:1331974-1360146 GCF_009828535.3 Hylobates moloch
AAAGTGCTGGGATTACAGGCGTGAGCCAAGGCACCAGGCCACAGCTCAGTTTCTTCTAGGCCCATGTCCCCCTCACTCCCACCCCCAGATCATAAGAACTGCACTCCACCTCCTTTGGAGAAAAAGGCCTTAGCCAAGGACAAGAATCAATCTCCAACAGCATTTTAACCAAATATGCATTTTTTTAAATTAAAAAAAGCTAAATTTTAAATAATAGCCATTCCAACTTATGTGAGGTGGTTGGTATCTCATTGTGGTGTTACTTTGCACTTCTCTAATGACTCGGGATGTGGGGTATTTTTTCGTGTTTATTGAGTGCATGTATGTCTTCTTTTGAGAAATGTCTATTCATGTCCTTGGCCCACTTTTTAATAGGGTCATTTGTTTTTTTCTTGTTAAATTGCTTATGTTTCTTATTCCCTTATAGATTCCAGATATTAGAACTTTACTGGATGCATAGTTTGCAAATATTTTCTCTTATTCTGTAGGTTGTCTACTTACTCTCTCAATAGTTTTCTTTATTGTGCAGACACTCTTTAGTTAAACTAAGTCTCATTTCTCAATTATTGTTTCTGTTGTGATTGGTTGTGAGGCCTTAGTCTAAATTTGTATTTTCTCATGGTAGGTTTTATGGGATTAGGTTTTTGATAGTTATTAAGGTTACAAATATTAAAACTCAAGACTGATTTATAACAACAGGCAGTTGCCAAAAAGCATGGGTCCTTTTAAAATGTCTGGCTCCATGCTCAAAGGACGAAGTGATCAGGTTAAAAAGGTTTTCACTAGGCTTGTAACAATCATTTAATTTTTTTACATTAAATTACTATAAAACCAATTGAGACAAGCTGCATTTGTGAAAAGCCATCAAACCCCAACCTAGATGGAAATGGAAAAGCTAAACTACAGTT
Source organism: Hylobates moloch (assembly GCF_009828535.3). NCBI lineage: Eukaryota > Metazoa > Chordata > Mammalia > Primates > Hylobatidae > Hylobates > Hylobates moloch. The sequence goes on from NW_026652300.1 coordinate 1,332,883, forward strand.
AACCAGCAGGTAGATATATAGATATAGACTATAATTTTACACTATGTTACACTGTTTTATTAATTGGGCATCAATTAATCAATTTTTTAACTCTTGAAAGGTATTCCATATAATGCAAGAATTATTCATATTGCATCTTCCAGTTCTCCCTAATAGCTGCAGCAGTCTCCTAGAGCAATTTGCACTGGATCATGGCTGTTAATCTTTCATATTTCAGAATTTTTAAAAATGCATTTGTAAATACAGTGTCCATTAAAAATTTAATTTTACAATCTTAAAAATAGATACATTATTTAAAAAGGTAATACATGGTCAAAAGTCATTACTAATTATTATGCTTCATTTTACTATTATATATACTCTTGAGGTTATTTAAGCCTGTTACATCTCCATTGTGGAAACCCTCTAAAATCCTACACTAATGCACCTCTCTGAGACTTCTCTTTGATATATGAAGTTGGACAGAATCCAAGTAAACACACTTTGGAATCAGTAAATCCTACTAATGAAAGTTTCCGCCTCTGACACTTGTTAATATTTACCACCATGCTTCATGTAGAATTTTTCCCCATAATATAAACAAACATTTTCTGAGGACAATGCCTAATGCCTTTCGTTTCGTTTTTTTGTTTGGTTTTTGAGACAATGTCTCATTCCAGTGCCCAGGCTGGAATGCAGTGGTGCCATCACGGCTCACTGGAGACTTGAACTTCTGGGCCCAAGTGATTCTCATGCCACAGCCTCCATAGTAGCTGGGACTATAGTTGTGCACCTCCACATGCAGTAATTTTTTGTATTTTTGGTAGATACAGAGTCTCACTACCTTGCCCAGGCTTCTCTGTAATTCCTGCACTCAAGTGATACTCCTGCCTTGGCCTCCTAGATTGTTGGGTTTACAGGCATGAGCCAATGTTCCTGGTCCTATCCCCTTTCTGAACAAATTAACATACTGAGCACTGTACTGAGTATATCCACCTCAGTAAACTTTTTCTTTACATACTTTTGGTGAATGTCTATTGATGCTATTTGATAACATGGTAACATTTTATAATTTGTCCCTTAAGTCATAGATTCAGTGCCTTATAGAAATATTTATCAGATTATTGTTCATTATCCCCACCACCACTTCCAGGAAGAAAATTTAGACATATTTTTAAAATTTGCCCCCGCCATGTGATTTTCACACTGCCGACAGATCTGTTTTTGCTTGCCTACACTATGTAAATCTTTATACATAAAAGACTAGCTTTTTGGCTCCTCAAGGACTTTTACTCCCCAGAGGTTGACATTATCCTGTCAAGAAGGAAAGTCTAACAGTTTGACAACACCATTTGCTGTTGTTGTTACTCATTCCTTGTTAGCTAAGCCATATCCCGTGAAACTCTTCTTCAGTATTTTGCTCATGTCTTTTGCTGTGTCTGCTTCTGGATAGAAACAAAAATTCTTGGCCAGGCACAGTGGTTCATGCCTGTAATCCCAGCACTTTGGAAGGCCAAGGTGGGAGGATCACCTGAGGCCAGGAGTTTGAGACCAGCCTGGCCAACATGGTGAAACCTCGTGTCTACCAAAAATACAAAAAATTAGCCATGTGTGGTGGTGCACACCTGTAGTCCCAGCTACCTGGGAGGCCGAGGCAGGGGAATCACTAGAACTTGGGAGGGAGAGATTGCAGTGAGCTCAGATCACACCATTGTACTCCAGCCTGGATGACAGGCGGAGACTTCATCTCAAAAACAAAAAAAGTTCTTTAAAGTCCTACCTATAAATCATGCTGCTATAAAGACACATGCCCACGTATGTTTATTGCGGCACTATTCACAATAGCAAAGACTTGGAACCAACCCAAATATCCAACAACGATAGACTGGATTAAGAAAATGTGGCACATATACACCATGGAATACTATGCAGCCATAAAAAAGGATGAGTTCACATCCTTTGTAGGGACATGGATGAAACTGGAAAACATCATTCTCAGTAAACTATCGCAAGGACAAAAAACCAAACACCACATGTTCTCACTCATAGGTGGGAATTGAACAATGAGAACTCATGGACACAGGAAGGGGAACATCACACTCCGGGGACTGTTGGGGGGTGGGGGGAGGGGGGAGGGACAGCATTAGGAGATATACCTAATCCTAAATGACGAGTTAATGGGTGCAGGAAATCAACGTGGTACATGGATACATATGTAACAAACTTGCACATTGTGCACATGTACCCTAAAACCTAAAGTACAATAAAAAAATAAAATAAAATAAAATAAAATAAAATAAAATTCCTACCTATAGCATTGTGTCCGAAATTTATTCCTTCTGGTGGGTTCTTGGTCTCGCTGACTTTAAGAATGAAGCCGTGGACCATTGCAGTGAGTGTTACAGTTCTTAAAGATGGTGTGTCCCCAGTTTGTTCCTTCACATGTTCAAATGTGTCTGGAGTTTCTTCCTTCCTGTGGGTTTGTGATCTTGCTGACTTCAGGAATGAAGGCCCAGACCCTAGCAGTGAGTGTCACAGCTCATAAAGGTAGTGTGAACCCAAAGAGTAAGCAGCAGCAAGACTTATTGTGAAGAACTGAAGAAGAAAGCCACCACACCAAAAAAGCAGATGCTAGCAGGTTGCTGCTGCCGGATCCTGTGGCCAGCTTTTATTCCTTTATTTGGCCCCACCCACATCCTCCTGATTGGTCCATTTTACAGTGTGCTGATTGTTCTATTTTACAGAGTGCTGATTGGTGCATTTTTACAGAGTGCTGATTGGTGTGTTTACAATCCTTTAGCTAGACGCAGAGTGCTGATTGGTTCATTTACAATCCTTTAGTCCCCAACCGACCCAGAAGCTCAGCTGGCTCCACCTCTCAGCATTATCATCTACATAAGTCAAGACACCCTTAAGAGACTCTCTAAGCTTCGCTCAAGTTCTTAACTGTGTTATGGAGTGATCAAAGACCATCTTCACCCACTTACTGAAAATATTCAGGAAGAGGATGCACGTGGAAAACTCAACCGCATTCTCTGATTGTAAGTGAATCACTCTTCCCCTTAAATATTTTTCCAGTTTGGTCAGTTTCATTTCAGTAGATGAAAGCATCTTAAATACTATTTATAAACACAATCTTGTGTAGACCAGATGAAAATATTTATCTTCGTATCAATAGTTTCCTATCTCTGAGTGTGTGTGTGTGTTTGTCCGTGTGTGTGTGTCTGTGTATATCTCTCTCTGTTTATCTGTCTCTCTCTTTTTACTCTGGCTTTTTTCTGCTTCCTTTCTGTCCTGATTTTCTTCCCTTTATCAAAATAGTGAGAGGGCTTAAAACACCTAGACTACTGAACAGGTACGGTGGTTCACACCTGTTATCGCAACACATTCGGAAGCCAAGTGGATAGATTACTTGAGCCAGGGAATTTGAGACCATCCTGGCCAACACCATGAAACCCTGTCTACTAAAAATATGAAAAGAATTAGCTGGCCTTGGTGGCATATGCCTAGATTTTCAGATACTGGTGAGGTTGAGGCAGGAGAATCGCTTTAACCCTGCGTGGGAGGAGGTTGCAGTGAGTCAAGATCACGCCACTGCACACCAGCCTGTCTGAGAGAGGGATACTCTATCTCAAACAAAACATCAACAAAAATATGTAGAGTACTGGGGGAAAAAAAGGCCAAAAATTGGAAGCAGAGTGAAAGAACAGCACTGTGGATAGCAGGCTGCTTCAAGACATGCAGAAGCAAACGTTTGTTTCTCTAGGAGACCTCTACCTGGGTAATTTAGCTTCTAAACCAAAGCAAGGTGTTTGACTTCCACAATAAATGAAAAGTGCATGTCCTTAATTAAGAAAATGGTGGCTTGAAGGAAGCCAAATTGTGGAGGAATGAGCCATTGGAGGAAAGATATCTTTGCTTCTCTGACAAGGCAGGTGTAATGAAAACTGATTGATCCCCAGAAAGGCCCCGTGTCTGCAGCCCAGGGAATATTGCAGTGAAGTATTTCCCAAATCTAATTTGGTAATTTAAAGTTCCAACAAAGGGAAGAGCAAAAGTCTTGTGAGTTGCTAGTCACTGCCTAGTTTTTGTGCTGGTTTTCTGTTCATATGGAGCAGACAAATTAAAGGGGAAAATTCCTGTAGGGGAAAGCTCTCTGAAGTGTCAGAATCACTCTCCCCAAGCTCTGGTGAACTAGCCGGGTTGGGATGGCCAGAGGAAATTCAAACTGAGGACATGTGTATCTGTGTGTTTATGTGTGTTTCAGAGGTTTCACCTATGTATAAAAATAAATGTGCCAGGTGTGGTGGCTCATGATTGTAATCTCAGCACTTCAGGAAGCTGACGTGGGAGGAGCACTTGAGGTTAGGTGTTTGAGACCAGCCTGGCCAACAAAGTGAAAACCTAGAAATAAAAGCATAGTGGTGGTGCACGCTTGCAATTCCAACTACTTGGGAGGCTGAGGCAGAAGAATCACCTGCACCCTAGAGGCAAAGGCTGCAGTGAGCCAAGATCACCCACTGCTCCCCAGCCTGGGCAACAGAGCAAGACTCTTGTCTCAAAAACAAACAAACAAACAAACAAATAGATGAAGATAGTTTAAAAGACAGTTATAAAAATCATGAAATCTTTGTTTGTTTGTTCATTTGTTTGAGAGACAGTTTCACTCTTGTTTCCCAGGCTGGAGTGCAATGAATGGTGCAATCTCTTCTCACTGCAACCTCCACTTCCTGGGTTCAAGAGATTTCCCTGCCTCAGCCTCTTGAGTAGCCAGAATTACAGGAGCCTGCCACCACACCAGGCTATTTTTTTCTGTATTTTTGGTGGAGATGGGAATTCACTGTGTTGGCCAGACTGGTCTCGAATTGCTAACCTTGTGATCCACCCACCTCAGCCTCCCAAAGTGCTGAGATTACAGGTGTAAGTCACCAGGCCCAGCCAAAGTCATGATATCTTTTAAATACACACAGTAAAATAGTTGATACTTTCAGCACATAAAAGAAAATGCAGTGATTGTGTATATCCTAAAGAATCTCATGTTGGGGCCTTGCTATTGTTGATGGTGAAGCAGTTGATGCATGAATTTCTTACCCCTGGGTCTGCTTCCTCATCCTGCCTCCTCTTCTTGAGGCTGGAAGCATGGCCACAGGTTGATGTCTGGAAGCCAGTCGGGAGGGTGCTGTCCTGGGAGAGGCAGCCTCTTGTGCAACCCTGAACACAAGGATGGTTCTCAAAGAGGCTGAGGTCTCAGGTCAGGGAAGGGCTTCTCAAAGGAAAAGTGTGAGAGAACCTGAAGTTTATGAAAAGCAGCCTACAGGTCCCTCATGGGAAGCAGAATTCCCTACATTTTACAATCCTTGCTTGTCACTGCCCAGTTCTGTCCAAGGGGGAAGAAGGTGATTGGGAGTGGGGGCATTGTGTGGTGTGTGTGTGTGTGTGTGTGTGTGTGTCTATGTGTGTGAGGGAGAGAGAGAGAGAGACAGAAAGAGGGGAAGGGAGACAGAAATTACTTTTTCTGAGTGTTATGAAACACATTTCCAATTTGAATAAAAATACAATGTATAAGTGATTTTTATTTTCTTTAAATTGACCAACTTGAAACAAAGATTTCTTTGTAGTCTTGTATGTCTTATGTGCTAGAGACTGCAATATAGATATTTATCCCCATTCACTATTAAAGGCTGCTTTACCATCTGGAGTCTAAGAACAGAATGGCTTAATATTGCTAGTTGTTAGTGCCTGTAACTTAAGAATTATAATGATGTGCACAGAAACTGTGTTTACCTGGGACTTCCATCTGTTCCTTTTGTTAATAAAAAGCATGTTACTTCATTTAATACCAGAAGGCCAATGACATTAAGATTTTGTTAGATCTTATGGGCAGGGACTACACCATGGACTGCATAAGACAAGAATCTCAACACTCAAGAAAGATGCAATGTAAATGGGAAGATGTGGTAACATCCACTGCTCCCAGTAAGTTTGCATTGATTTTTGTGAGTAATCAGATCAGTGCACAAAATGAAAGTGAAGAAAGTGAAAGCAAATTTGACTGTTATGCAAAATACATGAAGGGAAAACAAGATTATAGATGTATTGATTACCAGTGAACTGCACACTTAACAATGGCAAAGACAGTAAATCGTATATCTATATTTTACCTCAATTAAAAAAATGAATTAGCTGAGTGCAGTGATTCATGCCTGTCATTATGGCATTTTGGGAGGCCGAGAGAGGTGGATCACTTGAGGTCAGGAGTCTGAGACCAGCCAAACCAACATGGTGAAACCTCGCCTCTACTGAAAATACAAAAATTAGATGGGCGTGATGGCATGTGCTTGTAATCTCAGCTACTCAGGAGGCCGAGGAAGCAGAATCTCTTGAGCCTGGGAGGTGGCACATGTTGTAGCGAGCAACAATTGCACCAGTGCACTGCAGCCTAGGCAACAGAGCAAGGCCCTGTCTCAAAAAATAAAACAAACAAACAAATATTTTTAAAGCAAGGCATTAGGGACAGACATGGAAATGGAACCCACAGTATGATGGATGGACCGCCCCCACAGCAACCCACACACACATGCACACTGTGCATGTCATTATAAATAGGGCAATTAAGTGCTGTTAGAAAGTTAAGGTGCTTTTAGAGTAGGAAGGTGGGATGAATTTTTCTGAGGAAGGGATTTTTGGGGAAATGGGTGAGTCAAAGGAAATTGCACTGATCCCATCTTGAGGAAGATTTGGGGGATTATGCATCAGTCCACGAAGAGGAAGGCATCTGCTGTGGAAGGAACATGAAACACTGTAGTCAGCAACTACCAGTGTGTGATCAGTCAACACCTACTGGTTTAACAGTGGTTCTTGGCCAGGAAACTCAACACTCCCTTCTCTCCTCCCCAAGGAGTATTTGCAAATATACAAAGGTTGTTTGCTTGTCAAAATGACTCACAGGAGCCTAGTGCAATTATGACACAGGTGCCAGAAATGGTAAACATTCTGAAATGAAACATGCCTGAAAGGCACTGGAGACAGACATATCACAGAGATTCAAAATGACAGTGGGAAGGTGGTGAGAAGAATTGCCTAGTGTGGCTTTCAATTTTGTGCAAAGTGAAGAAGTGATTCCTTGTCTTTTTTTATTTTTTTTTTTGATGGTTTGTTTCTTTGTTGTTTTAGAACAATGATTCTCAATGATGGTGATTTTGTCCCCAAGACACACTGAGCAATGTCTGGAGGTGTTTTTTATTTAAACAGCTGGGTGGAGCTGGGGAAATGATACTAACATCTAGTGGGTGGATGCCAGGGATGCTGTCCAACACCCTGAAATGCACAGGATATCCCTCTATGAAAAAGAATTTTGGAGCCACAAATATCAATTGTGCTGTGTGTGAGAAACCTTGCTACAGACATTTCCATATGTATGTACTTCAGGAAATTGAAGTCCCTGGAATGGCATATTCTGGACTCTCACACCTGCTCAGCACAGTGCCTTCCAGATATTAGGAGGATGTGCTAATCATGTGTTGATGTGGTCAACTGTAGAAAGATCATGACTATTGATGACAGCAAAACAATTCTCAGACAAAGTTAAGAAAATCTATTTTGTTTGATGCAGAAACTACAGATTTGGTTGTCAAATTTCTCCTCTTCCTAACTTGACACCTATCAGCAGGCTTTATGAGCAGATGATGAACATTTTACTCTGGTTCAGTCATCTGCTGTGTCTGAAAGAGCTGTTGCAGCAATCCTGCAAACTGTAAAATAGCTAGTGTATTTGTTCAACTTGCTCAATTTCTTTTTACTCTTCCTATCATACATAAATAATAATTTATTACAGCATAGTGGCTTGAAAAATACAAATTTCATATGTCTTGGCTTCTGTGGATCAGAATTTGGAAAATAGTTCAATCCTCTGCATTATGTTTTTATTTTTTATTTTATTTTTTCTTGTTGTTGTTGTTTGTTTGTTTGTTTGTTTTGCAAGCTGCCATCAAGATGCCAGTCAGGGCTCAGGTCTCATCTGAAGACTCCAGTGGGGAAGAACTCACTTTGAAGCTCACATCATTGTGGATAGAATTTGGCTTCTCATAAGCTGTTGAACTGAGGGCTTTAGTTTCTCATTGACTGCTGGCCAAGGCCCAATATTAGTCCCTTAATACACAGACTTTCTCAACATGAAAGTTTATCAGCACCTATTATTATCACAGGGGCACCCCAGAATGTGTGGTGCAGGCCTTAGCCATCTCATGCAGTATTTGACACTCTCCTTTAAAGCCATATGCATTCCACATTGATCCTTTTTATGACAAAAATATTAAAATGGACAAAGACATCCTACAGTCATCATAATCACAAAATAGTTGTGTGTTTTTGTTTTTTTTTCAAACATCAATCAGCAAGGAAGAAGACTACCTGGCAAGATGGAAGTCACAATCTTTATAAGCTAACCACAAAAGTGACATCCTTTAAATATTGAAGTATTGTGTTGGTTAAAGGCAAGTTAAATCCAATAGAGGGTAGATAAATATACAAACTTACATAATATATGGTATACAGGCCTCGTGCGGTGGCTTATGCCTGTAATCTCAGCACTTTGGGAGGTTAAGATGGACAGATCCCTTGAGGTTGGGAGTTCAAGACTAGCCTGGACAACATGGTGCAACCATATCTCTATTAAAAACACAAAAATTTGCTGGGTGTGGTGTAATCCCAGCTACTTGGGAATCTGAGGCATGAGAATCATTTGAATTCAGGAGGTAGAGGTTGCAGTAAGCTGATACCATGCCACTGCACTCCAGCTTGGGGGACAGAGTGAGACCACATTTAAAACAAAAAAAAACTATGTAATGTGTGGTACATAGCCTCTCTCTCTCTTTTGCTGTTGCTCTCACTCTTGCTTTCACTCTCTTTTTCTCTACATGCATGTGAAAGTGTGTGTGCATGTGTATTTTTAGAATAAGTCTTTCTCTGTTGCGCAAGCTGGAGTGCAGTGGTAGCACAATCACAGCTTGCTACAGCCTTGAACTCCTGGACTCAGAAAATCCTCCTGCCTCCGCCTCCTGAGTATCTGGGTCTATTGGTTTGCACCATTGCACCTACCGATTGTTTTAATATTTTTAGAGATGGGGTCTCTCAGTATTGCCCAGGCTCTTCTCAAACTCCTGGCCTCAAGTGATCCTCCTGCCTCAGCTTCCCAAAAGTGTTGGGATTATAGGCATGAGGCACTGTGCCCGGACTGTAGTCTATATTCTTCATATATATATATGCACACATACATATATAAATATATATATGTGTGTATATATATAAAATGATCTTTTACAAATTACATGTATTATCTACATATATAATATACACTATATATGTTCGATACACACACACATACACACACACTAAATAATGCTTTTTTCTTTTCTTTTTTTTTTTTTTTAAGAGAGTCTCTGGTTCTGTTGTCTAGGCTAGAGGGCAGTGGTGCAATCTCAGCTCACTGTACTGCAACCTTCACCTCCTGGGTTCAAATGATTCTCCTACCTCAGCCTCCTGAGTAGCTTGGATTACAGACACCTGACACCAAGCTCAGCTAATTTTTTTTGTGTGTGTATTTTTTGAGCCTCCCAGGGTGCTTGGTTTACAGGCATGAGCCTCTGCCCATGAGAATGCATATTTTCAAATTGGGTTTCCTGCAGCCACCTCAAAGACAGAGACCAGAGAATGGTCCGTCATCCCCCTCTATCAGTACACACACTTCATTTACAGCATCTATGCATGGCCTATATGATAATTCCCAGATTCATGTTGTTGTGGAAAAATAAAGGTGACTTGCATTAAAAAAAAATCTGTATACCCTTTCTGTCTCCAATATTATGTCTGCAAAGTTCACTTCATCAATTATTCCACTTTTATATATTAAAGATTTAATATTTTACTCTTTTAAGGGCAGCATTGGATTAACAGAAGAATTCTGAAGATAGTAAGACAGGCACCATACATATTATTGAGGGTACATACTATCAACATAACATCACTATTGATGATGACCTTGCCCACGTGTTTGACGTAGTGTTTGCCAGGTGGCTCCACTGCGAAGTTACTCTATTGTCACTCTTTTCCAAACTGCAGGTACAAAGTCACTATGTCAGCCCTCACTTAAGGAATGCAGATTAATGCGCCCCTCCATGAGGGTGGACAATGGTATTAGTGCATTCTTTCATTGGTATAAAGAAATGCTTGAGACTGGGTAATTTATAAAGGAAAGAGGTTTAATTGGCTCTTAGTCCTGCAGGCTGTATGGGAAGCATGGCAGCATCTGCTTGGCTTCTTAGGAGGCCCCAGAAAACTTACAATCATGGTGGAAGGCAATGGGGAACCTAGGTGTCTCATATGGCCAGCATAGGAGGAAAAGAGAGAGGGAGGAGGTGCCACAGGCTTTTAAAAAACCAGAGCTCGTGAGAACTCAACCACTATCCAGTACCAAGAGGGGAAGGTGCTAAACTCTTCATGAGAATGCTGTATCCATGATCAAATCACCTCAGGCCTCACCTTAAACCCTGAGGATTACAATTCAACGTGATATTTGGGCAGGCACATAGATCCATGCCATATCACAATATCTGAATAAATTATTTGGAATGATTTATCTATTACCCCTCACAAATTATTTATATTATCAATCATTTGTGTATATTAATATTGAACTCATAAAGCATTTTTTATTCTTTGGGTTATAATAAAACACTGCTTTATTGACTCAACTGCTCAAAGGGCTACAACTGTGGCCATTGGGAGCTCTTTTGATTGGCTTTTCTGTTCCTTTGATATACTCTTATCATTGCATTTTGTTTGTCTTTGCTTTTTGTCTGGTTTAGCACATTTTTACTTTCTGTAAGTACATGATGCTCCAGGCTCATCTTGGATATTTCCTGCCCAACTCCTAGAATCATTGATTTCTGTATTAAATCCCTGGATTCTTTTATTGGAGAATAGTATTAGAAACCAAAGTCAGAGCATTAGGTGTGCTTATTGGTAATTAGACTTTGTGGCTTTTAGATTTCACCAATTGTTTTTAATTATCATTATCATTCCATTATCATCAAGTGCCATGAAAAATACAGCAAAATAATAGCATGACTCTGTGGTTTTGCACATTTCATGTAGGTTTTATTCCTATAATATATTATTGGCAAGCACCAACAAATAGCTAAATTTTAATCACCTATTAGCCAGTCTTTAATAATGTATGACAGGGTGTTAGATCAACTGGTTGATATGATTTGGCTGTGTCCCCACCCAAAAGTCATCTTGAATTGTAGCTCCCATAATTCCCACAAAAATCATGGGAGGGACACTGTGGGAGTTAATTGAATCATGGTGGGTCTTTCCCATGTTGTTCTTGTGATAGTGAATAAGTCTTATGAGATCTGATGATTTTACAAAGGGGAACAACCCTTGAACAAGCCCGCTTGCCCACCACCATGTAAGATGTCCCTTTGTTCTTCCTTCATCTTCTGCCATGATTGTGAGGCCTCCCCAGCCATGTGGAACTGTCAGTCCAGCAAACCTCTTTGCTTTACAAATTACCCAGTCTTGTATATGTCTTTATTAGCAGCATGAGAACAGACTAATAGACTGATTTTATAGGTACTGTATCTCCCCCAAATTATTGCAAATGATTCTGTGTTTTTTTTTTTTTCAACAAAATGAACTAGATCTGGTTGAAGTGGCTACCTGGCATTTTAGATTGATTATTTTAAAATTCCACTGTAATTAGTCTGATTAAGGATAAAGTTCTAGTACTGTTCTGCCAACGTGTATTTATGTAGTTTCACTAAAGCCCAGCAGGTGCAAGCAACAGAGAGAGTGATGAGTGGGCATTCTAATTGGCTTTCATGACAATGAGAGCAAACTTGTGTCAGAGGATGACAAAATGTATGGCTAAACCTAAGGATGAGCTCAGAAATTTGAAGTTAATTTTCATTGAGTCACTGGAATCAGCCAGAAACAAAGTGTCTCAAAGCATGAAAAAGTATTGCAGTGCAGAAGGTGAGAAAAGCTGCCTTGGGGAAATTTAGAGTTATCCAAGAAGTTGGGCATAACTGCTGTGCTCAGAATGCCTCTCCTCACAAAGTTAGTACATTGAAATTGAATTCCCCATATGATATTAAGAGGTAGGCCTTTTGGAAAGTGATAATTTATCTTATGAATAGGATTGGTGCCCTCACCAAAGAGGCTTTCAGGATCCCTTTGTCTCTTCTGCCACATGAGTACACATAGCAGCCATCATCTTTGAAGGAGAGAACCCTCCCATGTGCTCAATATGCTTGTGCCTTGATCTTGGACATCTAGGCTTCAATAAATTGCTGTGGTTTATAAATTACTCAGCCTAAAGCAATCTGGAATAGGAGCCCAAATGGGCTAAGAGAGTGGCTTATTGAACATATGGAAATATTTTCTCATTAACCAAGAATGGAAAGTCCACAGCAAGTTAAATACATCAGGAAGCAGGACATCATTGACCTCAGCCAGATATATTTTTACTTTTTTCTACAGTCAGTGAGTCAATAAATGTAGGTGACCACAGATCTATTTGCTCAAATTTGATCCTGAAGATGGATGTATGGAGTTACATTAGGTGTGGGGAAAGAAGGATCGTACTGAAAATTAGCTCCTGATACAAGGTCTATTGGAAGCAGGGTTGGTGTGAAAGATTCTGGGGTATGAGGCATCAATGGGTTTTCCAGATAAAAGTCTACAATGCTGTTACGTTTTTTTTTTTTCTTTTAGACAGAGTCTCACTCTTCACCCAGGCTGTCATGCAATGGTGTAATCTCAGATCACTGAAACTTCCACCTCCCAAGTTCAAGTGATCCTCCCACCCCAGCCTCAGCACCAGTAGCTGAGACTACAGGAGCAGCACAAGTAGCTGAGACTCACAACACCTAGCTAATTTTTGTATTTTAGGTAGAGACAGGGTTTTACCATGTTGGCTTGGCTGGTCTCAAACTCCTGACTTCAAGTGATCCACCTGCCTTGGCCTCCCAAAATGCTAGGATTACAGGGGTGAGACATTGCGTCCAACCCCTAGTTGCATTTGAATTTGAGATAAACAAAGAAACAAATATGGCATAATCATATCTCAAATATTGCACGAAATATAATTTCAATAAAGTTTTGTTATTATGAGTCCTGTATTTTTAGCTGTTAAATCTGGCAACCCTAGGCCCAGATGTTTGTGCTAACATCTGGTCCATCTATCACTTAGATAGATAATTGTGTGGTTATATGCTGTCTACTCATGTGGTTATAAGCTGACCACTCCACTTCTCCCAGACAGCTTCCTTACATAGGTTTCCTGTGACAAAGCGCCTGTCTTAATACTGCTCATCTTCTCGAAGATGCATTTTAAAAAATACATTAAACGTGGATTAATATGTAATCCACCTTACACATTAATTAGGGGTCTTCCTGTGCAAGTAACATAAACCCAGTTGAATAAGTTTAATCAAAAGAAAACAGAAAAGGAAATTTGTTCAAGGGCACAGAACGTCTCAGAGGTTCCAAGGAGAGTTTATCAAAATGAATACTGTCCACTAAAATTATTTGTCTACCTAGAACCTGGGAATGTGACCTTATTTGGAAACAGGGGCTTTGCAGATGTGATTAAGGTAAGGATGAAGATGAGATCATACCAGATTAAGGTGGGTCCTCAGCCTAATGAGAGTATCCTTACAAAAGGCAGAAAAAGACACATGAAGACACACACAGAGGAGAAGACACACACAGAGGAGGCAGAGACTGGAATGATGCTGCCACAAGCCCAGAGGTGCCTGGGGCCATCAGGAGCTGGGACAGAGAGGAAAGATCCTCCCCTAGAGCCTCCAGAGGGAGAAGAGCCAGGGAGACACCTTGATTTCAGATATCTAGTCTTGAGAACTAAGGGAGAGTAAACGTCTTTGGTTTAAGCTGCCTAGTTTAAGGTGAAGTGTTACAGTAGGTCTAGGAAATGCATACAGGTAAGAATGTGATGGTGCTGGGTGTGGTAGTGCACTTCTGTTATTCTAGCACTTTAGGGGGGTTGAAAACCTGGAGGTTCCTGTAAGGTCAGGAGTTTGGGACCAGCCTGGGCAATCTAGTGGGATCCTGTCTTTATATTACATTGTTCCTAAATAATTGTGGTTTTTGCCATTAAAAGTAATTGGGAAACCAAAACTCTTTTGCACCAACTTAATAAAAATTATGAAATACCTGGGTGTGGTGGCATATGTCTGTAGTCCCCAACTACTGAGGAAGCTGAGGCAGAAGGATCACTTGAACCCAGGAATTCAAGGTGGCAGTGAGCTATGATAATGCCTCAACAGAGCAGACTGTCTGTAAAAAAAAAAGAAATGAAAACAAAACAAAATAAAACAAAAATATGATGAAGATCTAGAAGGATGTGCAGCCCATCTTTTTGTCATTCATTACACTTCTGTCTTCATATCTACTTCCTCCATTTTCCACTGGACAAGGTGAAAAAGCATGACCAGGAAGGCCTCTAAGTTTGCCTGTTGCCCATCTACTCCTCTAGAGCCACTCTTTGCTGTGTACATGGCTGTGTCCACGGATTGCAGTGTCACAGTTGTGAGACAGACTTCCAGAGAATGCATATCCATAGGCCAGCTTAGCTTACATGCTCAACCTTGTACCAAGAAATGTGGCCAGAAGATGCAAAGCTCTTTGGGTAGACCCGGAACCTCCTATTTTAACTCTGAGCCTGTGTCACCAGATGCCTTGAAGGCCATGCAAATCTGTCCTGCAGGCAAGAGCTTCTCCAACTTCAGCTTTTGGTGCAAATCGCCAGAGAACGTGTTTGACACAGTTGACCTGAGGTGGGGACCCAAAGTTATGCATTTTTAACAGGTTTCCAGGTATTAATAACACCCATGATATTAGATCCGGGACTATAATCTGTTTAGCAAAGTACCAAGACTTTAGATCTTTTTGTATATTTGGAGGAAAAGAACAAGTATTGCATGGCTTCAGGTGTTCTTTACATAATTTTAGTCATGAAAATTCCAGGAAAATATTACTAGGCTCCTAATACAGCAGTGCTTTATAACAGATCAATCCTCACTGAAAACAATCCCATTTGTATTTATACATATGTTCCATCTGCTCTGTTTCCACTTGTATACATACACACGTGTGTACTTGTTACATGCAATACAGTATTTGCAATACATTCCCTCTCTTCTCAATGAATCATACCTGGAAAAAAAAAACAAAAGAGGTGTTTTAAAATGATTCCAGTACAGACTTTGAGTTTGAAAGAATAAAAGAGAGCCATTGTCTTAGAAATTTTTTGTCAATCTCATTTTATTTCAACTAAAATTTGTAAACCATACTGCATTCACCAGAGAAGGTGTATATGCCTATATTCCTATGTCTGACACTGGTAATTAACAAGAGAGAAGGCTGTTTGCTTGAGCTTTGATAAACAAAACATATTGATGCTACCTCTTATTATGTCTTCCCTCCATGTTAAATGTTTCTTTTTAAAAATATAGATTATTTGAAGTGCAAAGCAAGAAAGCAGGAAGAGAGTGTATGTGCACACAGAGAAGAGAGATACAATCAGGCATAAATCAACCATTCTGGGAATATAAACCCCTATGTATCACATATATATAGATATAAAAATATAGATATTCACATACATATATAGATATAAAATATAGATATAGATATAGATAAGTCTCTACCTATCAATATATAGCTATAACCATACATATAGACAGATATATCCATATCTCTATAGATATCTATAGAAGCTACAGATATACATATATATTTTTACAGATATCTACAGAAGATACAGATACCTATAGAGGTAGAGGTACAGATATGTATTGACATACAGATAGCAATCTTTATAAACACCTATTATAGAGAGGTAGTTGTAAGAATCTATATAGATCTGTCTATAAACCTATTTCAAAATCTCTCTCTCTCTCTACATATATATATATGTGTGCATATATATATATGTATATATGCACATCAATAATTCCAAGGTCCCAATTAACTTGGAGAAAGATTTATGTATATTTGCATACTTTTAAAGTGTAGTGCATGTGTCATTCATCAAAGAGACATAGACATTGTAAAAGATTTTCATTAAAAAGTCTTAGTCAAGAACATTGGTACAGTCACTGTATAATATCATTTAAAGATGAACTCTATTTAGGGCCTCTTATTTGAAATTCAATATCCTTCGTTTTCTTACAAAAGAAATAGTTAATGGATTTCTCACCATCAATGAATGTTACATAATTAATGGTGTGTTATGGGTTTGAAATAACAGATTCAGAAGAATAAAGGCTTCAAGAAAACTGAAATATCTTGCCCACAAAGATATCTTTATTCCCATTTATCAGATGCAAAACTTGAGTTAAGGACCTGTACAACCTTCTTACTGGAAAAGGTCAACTTAAAGTATTTCCTTCAAGGTTTATTAATTTTATAAAATACTTTCCCTATAAAACCAATGGGAATAAACAATATCATCTCTTTATCTCTTCCAACTGTATTTCTGTAACTATGTTTATATGTTAAAAAAGTACCTCCATCAACCATTTCAAGAAAATCTCATTTAAGTGACTGACATTAATTTTAAATTTATGATGATTCAATGTAAACTGGCTTGGAGTTTGCCTGATATCACTGAAAAGAAAAAGGTTTATTTAGCAACAGAATGAAATTTGCTAAACCTTAAGTGTGCAAACATTTCTAAGGTATACAGCATATTACTCTTATTTAATCCATGTTGTTAATTATCTTACTCTTTAGTCTAGACTTTAAATCCTGTTTTGGAATAGCACTCCTTAAATATTTTCTAAAAAACTGAGTATATTGTTTACCCTAGTTTATGATTTATATATAGATAATATATAACTTACACATTATATATTTTAAATATATAATATCTATATTCATATGTGGATATAGATAGATATAGGTATCAAAACAGATATTATACAAATGTTACTTTTTGTCCTATGATTTCTGATGTATATTAAACCTTATGCTCTGAATTGGCCTCATATAATTGTGGCATTTATCATCATTTATCATTGTGGCATTTATCATCAATATGTTGTAGAGATTTTTTTCTAAACCGCACCTACAATAGCAAATAAAAGTAAGAAACACCATCAATAAACTAACAGATGCATAAAAATAAAATGAGGAAATTCTTTGGATTAGAAGGGTCATGGGATAAATAGGTACGCAAGAGCAAAAACTATGTCTTATTTATCCAACTTTTGTATTTTGCAGAGTTTGTGGAACAAGCAACGGTTCTCACATTCATGCTTAGTGAATAAGCGAATAAAAACAACAATTAGCAAACCATTTAAAAATGACCCACCGCAAATCACAAGGTCAGGAGATTGAGACCATCCTGGCCAACATGGTGAAATATCCTCTCTACTAAAAATTAGCTGTGTGTGGTGGTGTGCACTGGTAGTTCCAGCTACTCAGGAGGCTGACACTGGAGAACTGCTTGAACCTGGGAGGTGGAGGTTGCAGTGACCCGAGATCACACCACTGCACTCCAGCTTGGCAAAACTAAGACTCCATCTCAAAAAAAAAAAAGAAAAAAAAGATCCACCACAACCCTGCTATTTCTGAATTTACCTTATCATTTTTTTCCCCTTTCACAGTAAGACTATAATTATGATTTCAACTTCCTCATCTGATCCCCAGTCATGAATCTATCTGACATATTCAGCTGAAGGCATTTTTCTTTCCATATAAGCGACTTTGGGTGAATGCACTATCATTCATCTTAGCCTTCCTATTGCACCACATCAAAGCTATCTTTAGTCTTTTCTCATTTTAGGGCTCCATCCCATTTTTACTCAACTTTTGCAACTATGCATATAGTCAAATGCCATCCATAGTGAAAAAAATTTACTACTACTGTGAAATTTCCCTATTACTGTGTATTTTCACTACTAATACACCAATTTATGAATGCTGCAGTATCACTGTCCTCTTTGTTCTAGAATGTCCCAGCCCTTAAATTCCCTCAGAGTAAATTCTCTGAAAGGTAATCTCTGTCACCATCCCCCACTAACACCAATAAGGATTCCAGTCAATGAATATTCATTCATCCTTTGTAGTCCAGCCTTCTTATTCTCCTGTTTAAATCACAAGATCCTACAAGCAACTCACCACCATTCCTGTTCTCAGAGTTTAACTTGAGCATTATCTAATAAAACAACCTCATGTAGCAGGGTGGCCCTCTATATGCAGATTCCCAAAACTCACTCGAGACCTGCTAAGTTTGAATCCTGGTGTTTAGCTCTGGAGTCATGGATTTGTAACCATCTTCCTGGGTCATCCTTGTGGACCTTGAAGTTCCAAAGCCTCTGCTCACTCCATATCCATTTCTCTTCTCTAGATATTATTAACTTGGAATAATTTCCCATATCTACTCTCCAATTCCCCAGAAAAACCTTGTTCTTCTGTGCACCTTTTTCTCATCATCCCAATAGGATGCCTGTTATGCCTTCTGTATGCTTTGGAGATGGCATATATCACACATTGAGTTGCATTTTAATAATTGAAGAGCTTAATTTATTCCCTTATTAGATTTTAAGCACCTTTTATACTCTACATATTTATCTCTCCAATAATGATTAATAACATAGTATATATTATTATTGCACTAACAATTATCCTACTGAAAATATTTCTGTTTCAATTTGACCATTGTATTAGGAGAGTCAATAGGAATCAGTAGTGCCCTATAGTATATCTAGCTTCACCAGTATTGTATTTTGTGTCCTACATATTGATTCCATGGGAGCATTAACATAATAGTATGTATGAATGTATGTATGTTCATAATAGTATGAGCATAACAGTATGTGGAATATAGTTGATGAAGACACTGAGATGGAAAATCAGAGAGAACAAGTAATGTGGTATAGATTATGTCTCATGTTTCATCCAGTTCTTTGTACCAAACCCAGCTTATATATCCTCCTAGGAACCCTACAGTTTTATTTCATTTTATGACTCCTCCTAGCTCCCACATCTCACTATATTCCACAATTAGATTTCAAGTGGAAACATGAAGAACAATATTCTTATCTCTCCCAGGAACCCAGGATTTAAACCTCTGAAGCTCTTCTGTCTGTGTTGTAATCCTGTGGCTCTGTTGTTAAGAATTGGTGTTTTAGGTCCTATCCTGGTCACCTATGAGGGATTTTGGATTAGGCAAAATTATAAACTCATAATATCTTATATTCACTTTTTCTTATAAGCATGATTCCATTTATCTAAGATGCTTTCTGATTTTTTTATTTTTTTGAGGGAGGGTTTCATTCTGCAACCCAGACTGGGGTACAGTGGCATGATCATGGCTCATTGCAGCCTCAACCTCTCTCACTCAAGTGACCCAACCTTCAGCCTCCTGAATAGCTGCTACCACAAGCATGCACTACCACTCTTATTTTAATTTTTTGGTAGAAACAGGGTCTCACTACATTGCCCAGGCTGATATTGAATTCCTGTGCTCTAATGTTCCCCTTGCCTCAGCCTCCCAAAGTGCAGAGATCCCAGGTATGATCCACTGCTCCTGACCTTTTTTTTAAAGAAATCTATTAATTAATTTTAAAAAGTCTTAATGATATAATTCAGGTAGAAGTGACTTGTCTGCTCTGTCCCAGTTCACATGTCTCATGGAAGAGATCTGCTACCCAACCAATGCACCCACAAACTAAGGCAAGCATTCAGATTTTGCCCAAAATCTCCCTCCCAATCTCACTTTATCATGCTGCCTTAAAGTATTTAGAAGTGATGTCTCCCCACAGCAACCTCCCCTCCCTTCCTTTCCCCTCTCCCCTCCCCTTATTTCCCCTTCCCTCCACTACCCTCCACTTCTTTTCTGTCCCTTCCTTTTCTCCTTTTCTCTTTCTCTCTCTGTCTCTCTCATTCAGGACTTGATTTGTCGTAGCCATTCTTGCAAACAATCTTACAAACATTTTCTTTGCTTTCCACATTGGCCCTCTTCAACTAATTCTCCACGTTGCCATCACAGTGATTGTCATAAAATATAAATCTGATTATTTCTTCTTCTCTCACTGCAGAAAATATGTTATTGGCTTTCCCACTGCCTACTGGATAAATTCCACCTTTTCAGCATGACATTCAAAACTCTTCACAATTAGGTCTCTAATCCTTTCCTCACTACATTCTTTTCAAACTCAGTGTCCTGCCATGCCAAACCCTCCCTATTTCTATATCTCCACACATACCGTATTGCTGAGATGTCTTTAGCCACGGCTTTTCTTTCAGCTTCTTCACCCAATCAGTGTCGAGGTACCATTCCTTCCATACTCCGAATGTTCTTCCTTTGCAAACCCTTGGTAAGTCATTTTATTTTATTTTTTCATTTTTGAGACGGAGTCTCGCTGTCGCCCAGGCTGGAGTGCAGTGGCGCGATCTCAGCTCACTGCAGGCTCCGCCCCCGGGGTTTCACGCCATTCTGCTGCTTCAGCCTCCCTAGTAGCTGGGGCTACAGGCACCTGCCACGTCGCCCGCCTAACTTTTTTTTGTATTTTCAGTAGAGACGGGATTTCACCGTGTTAGCCAGGATGGTCTCGATCTCCTGACCTCGTGATCTGCCTGCCTTGGCCTCCCAAAGTGCTGGGGTTACAGGCGTGAGCCACCGTGCCCGGCCGGTTAATCATTTTAACCTCTATGGGTCCCTGTGAATTTATATGTATTCCTTGTAGGCACCTTCTTGTAATCACATTTTTTTTCTCATGGTTTTCATTATCTTGTCTACTATACTGTAGGCTTTCTCAAAAATAAATGGATAAGTCTCACTCACTGATATATATCTATGCTTATGACTGCGGCAGTGCTAAAAACAAAAGACTTGAGCTTATGAATAAGTCAATGAATTAATACATCCTTGGCAAAGTCCATGACTGTGGCCTATTATAAATTAGTGTGTTCAAGTTGAGGTTCTGGTTTAGTTTAGGACATAGATATCTATATATAGTCCATATATCTAAATATATATGTCTACATCCATGTAGATCACTGATTTGGGGATAAGCTATATTTATAAACAATACTATCATGTTAATGGGTCTTCAATATCTATAATGGAAAAAAGTATATTTCTAAATATCCAATAATGGGAACACACATACATATATGTATGTATGGATAAGCATTTTTCTATTATTGGGTATGGATATCTTTTAACAGATAAGTGTATAACTATGTACCAATCTTGTTGGCAAAGGGTACTTTCATACATATTATCTTATTTAGTCCTCACAAGGAAAAGCAACCCACAGGAAAGGTAATAATAATAATGTCGTTTCAACAGAGTCACAGAACATAACTGACTTTACAACAAGGCAAAGTTTGTGAGGATAGAGTCTTAACATGAAACCAGGTCCACAAATTTGTGTCCATCATCTTCCCCATTATTGCTAATGTTGTCCAAAATCCTTCGTATCATCATGGAAGGCTTCATGCTTAGGTTTACTTCCTAAAGCAGAAGCAATTAGGAGAATGTCCTATGTGTTGGGGACATTATCTTTTTCCTTCCATAAATGAATTAATGGGCTATGAAATAATTTTAAGAAAAGCTAACTTTTGGGAAATCAGGTGGAGCCAATATGGCCAAATAGGAACAGCTCCAGTCTACAGCTCCCAGAGTGCCGACATAGAAGATGGGTGATTTCTGCATTTCCATCTGAGGTACCGGGGTTCATCTCACTAGGGAGTGCCAGACAGTGGGTGCAGGACAGTGGGTGCAGAGCACCGTGCATGAGCTGAAGCAGGGCGAGGCACTGCCTCACTCGGGAAGCACAAGGGGTCAGGGAGTTCCCTTTCCTACTCAAAGAAAGGGGTGACAGACGGCACTTGGAAAATCAGGTCACTCCCACCCTAACACTGCGCTTTTCCAAGGCTTAAAAAACGGCACACCAGGAGATTATATCCCACACCAGGCTTGAAGGGTCCTATGCCCACGGAGTCTCACTGATCGCTAGCACAGCAGTCTGAGATCAAACTGCAAGGTGGCAGTGAGGCTGGGAGAGGGGGGCCTGCCATTGCCCAGGCTCGATTAGGTAAACAAAGCAGCCAGAAAGCTTGAACTGGGTGGAGCCTACCACAGCTCAAGGAGGCCTGCCTGCCACTGTAGGCTCCACCCCTGGGGGCAGGACACAGACAAACAAAAAGATAACAGTAACCCCTGCAGACTTAAATGTCCCTCTCTGACAGCTTTGAAGAGAGTAGTGGTTCTCCCAGCATGCAGCCGGAGATCTGAGACCAGGCAGACTGCCTCCTCAAGTGGGTCCCTAACCCCTGAGCAGCCTAAGGGGGAGGCACCCTCTAGTAGGGGCAGACTGACACCTCACATGGCCCAGTATTCCTCTGAGACAAAAGTTCCAGAGGAACGATCAGGCAGCAGCATTTGCCAGTCACTAAAATCCGCTGTTTTACATCCACCGCTATTCTGCAGCAACTGCTGCTGACAC
This sequence comes from Hylobates moloch, assembly GCF_009828535.3. Lineage (NCBI taxonomy): Eukaryota > Metazoa > Chordata > Mammalia > Primates > Hylobatidae > Hylobates > Hylobates moloch. The sequence continues at coordinate 1,355,409 of NW_026652300.1, forward strand.
CCAGGCAAACAGGGTAGATAAAATCACAAAGGTGGAGAAAAAACAGAGCAGAAAAACTGGAAACTCTAAAAATCGAGCACCTCTCCTCCTCCAAAGGAACGCAGCTCCTCAACAGCAACGGAACAAAGCTGGAAAGAGAATGACTTTCATGAGTTGAGAGAAGAAGGCTTCAGACGATCAAACTACTCTGAGCTACAGGAGGAAATTCAAACCAATGGCAAAGAAGTTAGGAACTTTGAAAAAAATTAGACGAATGGATAGCTAGAATAACCAATGCAGAGAAATCCTTAAAGGAGATGATGGAGCTGAAAGCCAAGGCTCAAGAACTACATGAAAAAGGCAAAAGCCTCAGGAGCCGATGAGATCAACTGGAAGAAGGGGTATCAGTGATGGAAGATGAAATGAATGAAATGAAGTGAGAAGGGAAGTTTAGAGAAAAAAGAATAAAAACAAACGAACAAAGCCTCAAAGAAATATGGGACTACGTGAAAAGACCAAATCTACCTCTCATTGGTGTGCCAGAACGTGATGGGGAGAATGGAACCAAGTTGGAAAACACTCTGCAGGAAATTATCCAGGAGAACTTCCCCAATCTAGCAAGGCAGGACAACATTCAGATTCAGGAAATACAGAGAACACCAAAAAGATACTCCTCGAGAAGAGCAATTCCAAGACACGTAATTGTCAGATTCACCAAGGTTGAAATGAAGGAAAAAATGTGAAGGGCAGCCAGACAGAAAGGTCAGGTTACCCACAAAGGGAAGCCTATCAGACTAACAGCTGATCTCTCGGCAGAAACCCTACAAGCCAGAAGAGAGTGGGGTGGGGGCCAACATTCAATATTCTTAAAGAAAAGAATTTTCAACCCAGAATTTCATACCCAGCTAAACTAGGCTTCATAAGGGAAGGAGAAATAAAATCCTTTACAGACAAGAAAATGCTGAGAGATTTTGTCACCACCAGGCCTGCCCTGAAAGAGATCCTGAAGGAAGCACTAAACATGGAAAGGAACAACCAGTACTAGCCACAGAAAAAACATGCCAAATGTAAAGACAATCAAGGGTAGGAAGAAACTGCATCAACTAATGAGCAAAATAACAGGCTAATATCATAATGGCAGGACCAAATTCATACATAACAATATTAACTTTAAATGTAAATGGGCTAAATGCTCCAATGAAAAGACACAGACTGGCAAATTGGATAAGGAGTCAAGACCCATCAGGAAACCCATCTCACATGCAGAGAGATACATAGGCTCAAAATAAAGGCATAGAGGAAGTTCTAACAAGCAAATGGAAAATAAAACAAGGCAGGGGTTGCAATCCTAGTCTCTGAAAAAACAGACTTTAAACCAACAAAGATCAAAGGAGACAAGTAAGGCCATCACATAATGGTAAAGGGATCAATTCAACAAGAATAGCTAATTACCCTAAATATACATGCATCCAATACAGGAGCACCCAGATGCATAAAGCAAGTCCTTAGTGACGTACAAAGAGACTTAGACTCCCACACAATAATAATGGGACATTTTAACACCTCACTGTCAACATTAGACAGATCAACGAGACAGAAAGTTAACAAGGTTACCCAGGAATTGAACTCAGCTCTGCACCAAGCGAACCTAATAGACATCTACAGAACTCTCCACCCCAAATCAACAGAATATACATTTTCTTCAGCACCACACCACACCTATTCCAAAACTGACCACACAGTCGGAAGTAAAGTACTCCTCAGCAAATGTAAAAGAACAGAAATTATAACAAACTGTCTCTCAGACCACAGTGCAATCAAACTAGAACTTAGGATTAAGAAACTCACTCAAAACCACTCAACTACATGGAAACTGAACAACCTGCTCCTGAATGACTACTGGGTACATTATGAAATGAAGGCAGAAATAAAGATGTTCTTTGAAATCACTGAGAACAAAGACACAACATACCAGAATCTCTGGGACACATTCAAAGCAGTGTGTAGAGGGAAATTTATAGCACTAAATGCCCACAAGAGAAAGGAGGAAAGGTCTAAAATTGACACACTTACATCACAATTAAAAGAACTAGAGAAGGAAGAGCAAACACATTCAAAAGCTAGCAGAAGGCAAGAAATACCTAAGATCTAAGCAGAACTGAAGGAAATAGAGACACAAAAAAACTCTTCAAAAAATCAATGAATCCAGGAGCTGTTTTTTTGAAAAGATCAACAAAATTGACAGACCGCTAGCAAGACTAATAAAGAAGAAGAGAAGCATCAAATAGATGCGATAAAAAATGACAAAGGGGATATCACCACCAATCCCACAGAAATATAAACTACCATCAGAGAATACTACAAACACCTCCATGCAAATAAACTAGAAAATCTAGAAGTAATGGATAAATTCCTGGACACATATACCCTCCCAAGACTAAACCAGGATGAAGCTGAATCTCTGAATAGACCAATAATAGGCTCTGAAATTGTGGCAATAATTAATAGCTTACCAACCAAAAAAAGTCCAGGACCAGATGGAGTCACAGCCGAATTCTACCAGAGGTACAAGGAGGAGCTGGTAGCATTCCTTCTGAAATTATTCCAATCAATAGAAAAAGACGGCATCCTCCCTAACTCATTTTATGAGGCCAGCATCATCCTGATACCAAAGCCTGGCAGAGACACAGCCAAAAAAGAGAATTTTAGACCAATATCCTTGATCAACATTGATGCAAAAATCCTTAATAAAATACTGGCAAATTGAATCCAGCAGCACATCAAAAAGCTTATCCAGCATGATCAAGTGGGCTTCATCCCTGGGATGCAAGCCTGGTTCTACATACACAAATCAATAAACGTAATCCAGCATCTAAACAGAACCAATGACAAAAACCATATGATTATCTCAATAGATGCAGAAAAGGCCTTTGACAAAATTGTACAACCTTTCATGCTAAAAACTATCAATAAATTAGGTATTGATTGGACATATCTCCAAATAATAAGAGTTATCTATGACAAACCCGCAGCCAATATCATACTTAATTAGCGAAAACTAGAAGCATTCCCTTTGAAAACCGGCACAAGACAGGGATGCCCTCTCTCAGCACTCCTATTCAACACAGTGTTGGATGTTTTGGCCAGGGCAATCAGGCAGGAGAAGGAAATAAAAGGAATTTAATTAGGAAAAGAGGAAGTCAAATTGTCCCTGTTTGCAGATGACATGATTGTATATCTAGAAAATCCTATCATCTCAGCCTAAAATCGACTCAAGCTGATTACCAACTTCGGCAAAGTCTCAGGATACAAAATCAATGTACAAATATCACAAGCATTCTTGTGCACCAATAACAGACAAACACAGAGCCAAATCATGAGTGAACTCCCATTGAAAATTGCTTCAAAGAGAATAAAATACCTAGGTAACCAACTTACAAGGGATGTGAAGGACTTCTTCAAGGAGAACTACAAACCACTGCTCAGTGAAATAAAAGAGGATACAAACAAATGGAAGAACATTCCAAGCTCATGGGTAGGAAGAATCAATATCGTGAAAATTGCCATACTGCCCAAGGTAATTTTTAGATTCAATGCCATCCCCATCAAGCTACAAATGACTTTCTGCACAGAATTGGAAAAAACTACTTTAAAGTTCATATGGAATCAAAAAAGAGCCCGCATCACCAAGTCAATCCTAAGCCAAAAAGACAAAGCCGGAGGCATCATGCTACCTGACTTCAAACTATACTACAAAGGTACAGTAACCAAAACAGCATGGTACTGGTATCAAAAGAGAGATATAGATCAATGGAACTGAACAGAGCCCTCAGAAATAATACCGCATATCTACAACCATCTGATCTTTGTCAAACCTGACAAAAACAAGCAGTGGAGAAAGGATTCCCTATTTAATAAACGGTGCTGGGAAAACTGGCTAGCCATATGTAGAAATGTGAAACTGGATCCCTTCCTTACACCTTATACAAAAATTCATTCAAGATGGATTAAAGACTTACTACATGTTAGACCTAAAACCATAAAAACCCTAGAAGAAAACCTAGGCAATACCATTCAGGACATAGGCATGGGGAAGGATTTCATGTCTAAAACACCAAAAGCAATGGCAACAAAAGCAAAAATTGACAAATGGGATCTAATTAAACTAAAGAGCTTCTGCGCAGCAAAAGAAACTACCATCAGAGTGAACAGGCAACCTACAAAATGGGAGAAAATTTTCACAAGCTACTCATCTGACAAAGGGCTAATATCCAGAATCTACAATGAACTCAAACAAATTTACAAGAAAAAAAGAAACCCATCAGAAAGTGGGTGAAGGATATGAACAGACATTTCTTAAAAGAAGACATTTATGCAGCCAAAATACACATGAAAAAATGCTCGTCATCACTGGCCATGAGAGAAATGCAAATCAAAACAACAATGAGATACCATCTCACACCAGTTAGAATGGTGATCATTAAAAAGTCAGGAAACAGCAGGTGCTGGAGAGGATGTGGAGAAATAGGGACACTTTTACACTGTTGGTGGGACTGTAAACTAGTTCAACCATTGTGGAAGTCAGTGTGGGGATTCCTCAGGGATCTAGAACTAGAAATACCATTTGACCCAGCCATCCCATTACTGGGTATATACCCAAAGGATTATAAATCATGCTGCTATAAAGACACATGCACACATATGTTTATTGGGGCACTATTCACAATAGCAAAGACTTGGAACCAAGCCAAATGTTCAA